>NC_135960.1:34046956-34346956 GCF_053455715.1 Rhinoraja longicauda
AAGTTAAAGAGTCGGGGAGAGTTGAGGGGAACTCACCGCATAAAGCGGAAAAAAAACTGCAAAATCATCGTAGTTTTTACTAATTAACCATATATACACCAAATTAACAGTTTTGAATCGTATTTTTCTTACCTATACGGAGAAAAACTGGAAAAAACCATCAATGTTTGCTGGAATTTGGTCCTTGAAAATGGGACTTTTGGACCTTGAAAAGTCCTTGAATTTTTTGCTGTTACAAGTGTACAAACCTTGCATAAGTTTTCAATGCCTATCATGAGAACAATCAAGTGATAAGGCAAAGATCAAATTCATATTAATTCTGTTTCTGTTCATAATCCTATTGAAACACTTGAGAATGAATGATAAGCCGTCTGCATGCCAGTTTTTTAACAAAGTGGCAATGTAATTTTCAGCCCTTTGTTTGTCCAGATTGCCTTGTGTGAAAGGTAACAAAAACATTCACAATCTGATAGGAAAGTTACTGTTTCTATTTAAGACTGTGAACACAACGTCATGTCTCATACAACCGTCTTCCTATTTTCGTGGTTTAAACACAACTTGTAGAGGCAGTCTCAGAGACTCTCTTATGCATATTTCAGTGTGGTTTCCTATTGTCTCCACACCAATGTATCTTTAAAATAAATCATATCAAATGCAGAAGCTTGCAAGCAGGATTCTTACTTTACCCCTTCTGGTAATATTTTAGGATAGCGGTGTTTTCAGTGAATGTACTCCATGATGAACGCATTGTTTTAGTGGCCGAGCAGAGACCAGATGCATCTGAAGAGGACAGTTTCCAGTGGATGAGTAGAGTCTTGCAGGTAATTAGACTATTATCTCTGGAGGGGATCTGCTTTAATTTTTATTGTCAGTTTTGGTCTTCAACATGGTTAACATGAAAACACTTTCACCTTTGGGCTCAGAATATTTCTCAGAAAGAGAGCTTTGGGCTCAGAAAATAATTATAAATATTCTTTAATCTTTGAGGAATTGAGTAAAATAAATATTATTTACTCTATTCTTCATAATGTATCCTACAGATTTTGGTTGTTCAAAAATATTATTTTCCAGGTTGAGATGATGGCAAAATCTGAATCATTTAAAAATTAGAGATTATTTAAAGCACAGTTTATACCTCGCCTATGTATTCAGAGAAATGACAGTTTCTCGTATTATGAACAAATGCCTCTCGTTCCAAAATTCCAAAGACACATTATCCTCCAGGATGAGATTTTTTCTCATCTCTCTTCTGAATGGTCAATCCCTTATTTTGATACCCTGACCCCTGAGTTTCAGACACCCCAGCCAGGGAAGACAATAACTGGGCATAAACTCTAATTCTGTTCATAATGCTATTGAAACACTTGAGACCTAAACAATTCTGTATGATTCAGTCAATTTACCTCATGTTCCTCGAAGTTCAAAAGTATAGACCCAGTTTGCTTGATCTCTCCTTAAAACACCAAACCTTCCAGCCCAAGAATCAGTCTAAACCTTCACTGCATTTCCTCACCACCAGTATATCCTGCCCAAAGGAGGAAACAGGACAGTATTCAAGATTAGTTTTACCAGGGCGCTGTGTAATTAAAGCAAGACACTTCACTCTTGTAAAGTTATCTTGCAATGCAGGCCAATGTATTGTTTGCCCTCCTAGTTGATTGCTGGGCCTTCATGTTAACTTTCGGTGATTTCACATACAAGGGGACACATGTCCCTCTGAATACCAACACCGTTCAATCTGTCACCATTTATGAAATACTTCCATCTTACTCTTATTTATCCTATCCAATCTTTCTTTGTACTTTAATCTCTTTAGGATATCTGAAACCTTTGTACATATAGAGGGTGGGATGCTAAACGTGTTTAAAATGTTGGCATGTTCGACTAATAATATTGTAATTGATTTAATATGGTTCCAAAATTGAAGAAATATTTTCAGCTATATTGCACGTTTATAGCAAGTAAAACAATTGAGAATAAGAGTATGCTAATTATGTTTTGCTGATCTTTTCCAGGCTATTGACAGTATCCACCAGGTAGGAATTTACTGCCTGGCTTTGGTACCTGCTAACACACTTCCCAAGACTCCTTTAGGAGGCATCCACCTGTCTGAGACCAAACAGCGCTTTCTGGAAGGCATGTTGCACCCGTGCAATGTTTTAATGTGCCCCCACACCTGTGTCACCAACCTTCCGAAACCTCGGCAGAAACAACCAGGTAGGTATAAGGCACTGGGTTCCATTTTTCTTGTAGATAAAATGTGTGAAAGACAATGTTTTTTTTACAATCCTAGTGTTGATTTTGTACTGTAATGTTCTATTATTAGGCTGTCGAAAGTTAACAGGGAAATTAATTCTACAAATGTAATGTAATTTTATTTAAATTGTCTCAGTTGATAATTATTAATTTCCAGCGAGGCTTCCTTGCATCTCTCCAATAATCAGTTTAAAAAAAAAATGCAATTGACTACCATTTTACAAAATTAATTTATGAAGTCACACACTATCCTGACTCTTGTTCTTTAATAAAGCTATGTACAATGGTATAACTTCAAAAGACCCAATAGGGAAACTGCCTCCAACACACCCTGGCAGAGCTGCCAATGTCTTTAAATGGTTCTTAACATCTGTGAAAATTTAGAACTGATTTCTCCACCGTAAATGCTGGTGGGTTTCATTAAGGTGGCGTTTGTCCACAGGGAGCTCAGTAACACACAGAGAATTGAAACATATGGTGTCAGGTAATGGTGAGAAGTTCAGGACGGTCTCAATTTTATTGTGCATGTGAAGAACTCCCAGAATTGCAGTCTGGGATTTACCACCAGACAGCAAGCTGTAAACTCCCCTCGAGGGGATTGATGGAGATGCATGTTAATCATCATGGATGCACCTTCTAAACCCACATCTCCAAGGACAAGGACAAGTTCAGCAGGTGCACAGGAGCAGCACCACCTGCAGGTTTCACTCCAAGTTGCACACCATGCTGAAGAAGGGTCTCGACCCGAAACGTCACCCATTCCTTCTCTCCCGAGATGCTGCCTGACCTGCTGAGTTACTCCAGCATTTTGTGAATAAATCGATTTGTACCAGCATCTGCAGTTATTTTCTTATATATTGCACACCATGCTGATTTGGAAATAAATTGTGACTGTTGCATTGTTTTTGGACCTAACTCCTGGATCTCTCTATTCAACAATGTTATCATATCATATCATATATATACAGCCGGAAACAGGCTTTTTCGGCCCACCAAGTCCGTGCCGCCCAGCGATCCCCGTACATTAACACTATCCTACACCCACTAGGGACAATTTTTACATTTACCCAGCCAATTAACCTACATACCTGTACGTCTTTGGAGTGTGGGAGGAAACCGAAGATCTCGGAGAAAACCCACGCAGCTCACGGGGAGAATGTACAAACTCCTTACAGTGCAGCACCCGTAGTCAGGATCGAACCTGAGTCTCCGGCGCTGCATTCGCTGTAAAGCAGCAACTCTACCGCTGCGCTACCGTGCCGCAGGGATCAACTCCATCAGGGCAGCCTGTCGCAAGGAAGGAAGGAAGCCAGTCACTTTTCTTGTTGGCAATTATGGATGAGCAATGATGCCCACATCTTAAAAAATAATTAAATATAAATTTATATTGTTCATCATTTTGTGGAGACTTTAACAAGAAATATAATTTCACGAAAAAATGCAGCCTTTCATAAATTCAATTGCCTGTTACATAGTTTTAATTTTAGTTTTAAGGTCATGTGTAATCGGAGCAGAATTAGGCCATTTGGCCCATCAAGTCTACTCCATTCAATCATGGCTGATCTATCTCTCCCTCCTAACTCCTGCCTTCTCCCCATAACCCCTGACACCCATGCTAATCAAGAATGTTGTATACTGGGAAACAGTTAATTTAAAATGTGTTTCTGACAAAGGTTTTTTTTCTTTCCTGTGTCAAATTGCCTAACTAAAATGCTGAGTTGATCCAGTGAAATGTTTGTATTATTTGTTGCATGCAGAGGTGGGTCCTGCTTCTATGATAGTCGGTAACCTTGTGGCAGGAAAGCGAATAGCTCAGGCCTCAGGCAGAGATGTCACACAGTTTGAAGACAATGATCAGGCTCGGAAGGTAAGGATTTCTATGTGCTGATAACTTAATTATATATTACACTTGTTCAAGCTTCAGGATACTATTGAATTTATGCATTACAACCTACAACAGGAAACATTACAATTTACATTTTGAGGTGGGTGAATTGTTCATGGTGTCCTGCATAGCATAAGTATTCTAGCAGGGAATAGCAAGCAGGTAAACAGTCCCGCTCCCCCACTTGTATAGAGTTGTGAAATGGCTAGAGGCCTGCAGTTTTTGAGATAGAGTGAAATCCTTGTAGGCATTTGAAATCAAAGATGTGAATTTTAAAATCAAGGCATACTTGAACACGAAGCCATGGTAGACCAATGAGTGTGATTGAAATCTGGTATGAATTGGGTTTGGTACCAGTTTACAGGCCCAAATGTTTGCCTGAACTGTGTTTAATGTTTTTATTACCCCCATTTTATTGCTTACGTACACATGCACATGTTATCACATTCTTAAAATACAGTAAACACTGGTTTTAATGGGCTTCTTTATAAGACTTTATTCGTCTGAAGAAGGATCTCGACCCAAACTTCATCGATTCCTTCTCTGCAAAGATGCTGCCTGTCCCGCTGAGTTACTCAAGCTTTTTGTGTCTACTTTATTAGGGATTTTGGTTATAGTGGATGGACCCCCAACCTGCACCACCTCCCCAGCCGCACAGGCTTCCGAGGAACCCCTGTCAGACTCGCAAGGTGCACCAGTGAGCCCTTTACTCACCGCACAGTCTCGTTGAAGCGGAAGTTGGTATGGTTCGCGTTACCCAAAGCAACAACACTTTCTTCAGGCCGCTGCCAATGACGGATGCACTAGGTCACCGTAGGGCTCCCTACCCTCTCACCAGCTGCCACTTCTTCTTTAGCTTTGTCTGCTCGACCGCTGCTGTGCCGCCTCCTCCCATCGCTCTGTCCACTTTTCCTGTCCACCACCATCTTCTCCTCCTTCTTCTCCTCCTTCTTCCCTGCAGTCGCCGACATACTCTACCTTGAAAGCCTCACGGTGACCGAATGCACCTTATCGTTGGCAATGACCTGAAGAAAGTCCTGTCCCCAGGGGCTACAACGTGAGCCACAACAAATGCTGTATGAACCAATAAAGAAGGGCTCGCTGGTGCAGTCCAGCGTCATCGCCACTAGTTTTAAGTTGAAACGACACGAAGTGCTGGAGTGACTCAACAGACTGAGTCAGTCTGAAGAGTCCCAATGTCACGTGTCCATGTTCTCCAGAGATGTTGCCTGATCGGCTGAGTTACTCCAACACTTTGTGTCCTTTTGTGTATTAACCATCATCTGCAGTTCTTTGTTTCAACTACATACAAAGATAACACCGTACTCAGTTAAAATGGAAAATCGGCAGTGTCTGATTTGAAATTGGGATGCAATGTAGATGCAAAACTAATCCATAAATGTCCCGATTGTTACATTTTGCTTCTCTTTGTCAGATAATACATGCATTACGAAATAGGATTGTGAACAGCTAAGTTGACCACAGCAAACTCCAAGAGTGAATTGTAGCAATAACCAAGTAACATTTTAGTGATGTTGATTGTCAGATAAATATTAACCGGGGATGACTCCCACTTTGCTTCCACCATCACATGACCAAGGTGTTGAATCAAACCAGTCAACTCTTTCAAAGAACCAGCGTAAGCACAATGGCATGCATGGCCAAAATTTGCGCTGTGTAATGCTGAATCAATGAGCTGATGGCTACATATTTAGGGAGAAATATTTTCATGTTGGAAGGTGAAAACATTCAAAAAATTCCTGTGACTCCACACTCAAGAAAAATTAATTATTTTGGCCCTGACTTTATAAACAGCAGTAAACGTGGAGGGACATTACCCAAAGCTCAAGGCTTGATGCTGGCCAGAAGAATGCCAACTGTTCATATTGCATTCATCTCTTATTTCTCAGTGTAAGTTGTTTGTGCAGCTGGCACTGTCCTGTGCTGCATGATGCACCGTTGTACAAAATGTGTCAGGAGGATAAAATTCTCAGTATTACACATGGGAATAATAGGCATTTGTGGTAATCATATAAATTTGTATTTTTTGGGACACATTGTGATGCTGTACTCGAAGCCAGAGCAGTCTTCACCCCTCTGCACCAACCCCTTCACTTTGCATGCCTTTGTAAATCTTGATTAAAGTAACTTATCTGAATTGGTTTATTTTAGAGTTTATTTTGGTTTGAACATTTGTTTGTGCTGTCATACAAGTTGATGTATCATTTGTTTTGACAAAGTGCTTGCTGACACCACGCATTTGTTGCTGTATTTTAATTGCGTACGTGATATCTTTCCTAGTTTTGCCTAATAAGTGATAGTTTCTTTTCTTTCCTCAGTTTTTGTTCTTGGCTGATGTCCTGCACTGGCGTGCACAGACCACTCCAGACCATCCTCTTTTTCTCCTCCTAAATGCCAAGGTCTGTTTAAAAAGATAATTCATTTTTAAAATTGATCAATAGACGGAGCATTATTCATTTATTTGAGTTTATGTATTTTTAGATATCTCTTTTGGCATTGTAAGTGCACTGACTAAAGATCCATTTGGCTGAAGTGGAATGTCAGGATTCTAGTTATCATTAGAGAATAATTGGTGAGAAATGTTAGTAGCTGTGCAATGATTTCAGTTGAGTTTTATATACCAGAGTTTGAATTGCATCATGGGTGATGTTGCCCTATTAGCAGGGCAGCATTTTATTTCCTAACACCGCATTGCTTGACCAAATATCATTCTCAAATATCCTGATTATGCGAATGGAATATATGATAAGTAAAATAATTCTTCAGGAATACAAATTACTGGTCTTAGAATACCTGTTCCACCTCAGATGACGCCAGTGGTTAGTCAATGCCTTCTTAAAATAAGCAATTCTATTAGTCTGGTGTTTAAAAAACATTTGTAATTAAATTGAGTAGGTTCTAAGAGTTAACCTCCTCTTTACGTGGTGCAGTGGACCAGTGGATGTCGGCATGGTATCCATTGAATTTATACGAGCAACAGCATTAGAACACTTACCGTTTTATATATTAACCATTGTTCTCTTAATGTCACGTGTCAAACTTTTTTGTGGATCATAAGGTCATAAGTGATTGGAGTAGAATTAGGCCATTCGGCCCATCAAGTCCACTCTGCCATTCAATCAAGGCTGATCTATCTCTCCCTGCTAACCCCATTTGTAAAATAAATTTAAATTGATGCTAGATGCATTTGACTAGTGGCATGACCGAACAACAATTAAACACTGGCCTTGACCAGTTTATTTTGCATTTAAACTTTAGTTTATAAAAGAAGTAACGGCCTTTGCACCATAATACAAAGACATTTCAACTTGCCATGTACTTGACCATTGCCATACGAGACTGAGGAAATTTGGTATGTTGTCAATGACTCACCAACTTCTACAGATGCACCATAGAAAGCATACTGTTGGGATACATCCTAGTTTGGTTTGGGACCAGTTCTGGCCAAGATTGCAAGAAATTGCAGAGTTGTACATGTGACCCAGTCCAACACACAAACTATATTCCCCACCAATGACATCATCTACACATCACATTGCCTCACCACACAGCTTCTTCCCCTTGATTATCAGTCTTCTGAACGGTCTTTCCATGAGCTAGGATACTTTCCGATTCACCACTACCCCCTTACGGACATTGTCTCTGGAACTGATGCACTAAATGTTGAGAAGTATATTCTGCACTTTGTATCTGTCCCTTCGCTCTACCTGTTCTTCAGTTTGACTTGATTATATGTATGTATAGTATTATTTGATCTGATTGGATAGCATGCAAAACAAAGCTTCTCACTGTTCCTCAGCACACATGTTAATAATAAACTTAAACTTAAAGGAGGCCCTTGACTTTGATGTTTATCATTAATGAGATACTATAGGTTAATGAGAAACGAATATGTGCTCACGGGAATTATTTGCATGACCACTGGTGAGGTGGACAGATGCAAAATGTTGGTCAGAAAATGCTGATCGCATTACTTCAGAGGGACAACGATATTTGTTACAGCAACTCCCTCTACATTATGAATCGCTAAGATGGTAAATTTTATTTTCCCCACCAGGGCACTGTGGTGAATACAGCTACATGCACACAACTGCATAAGAGGGCCGAGAGAGTGGCTGCAGCCTTGCTAGAAAAGGGGCGTCTTAATACTGGGGACCATGTGGCTTTGGTTTACCCTCCAGGTAACAGGATAAAGTGTTACTTCATTAACATCATCATTGCTGCATTAGTGGGGTAAAGGGGGGGGGGTAAGGGGAGGGCGGGGGGGGAGGAGGGGCTTGGGTGGGTAATGAGGAGGGGTGGTCCAAAGAAAGCACTGTCCCCAGGGGCTACAACGTGTGCTGCAACAACAGCTGTGTAACTAGAATGTGCAGTACGTGAAGAAGGGCTCCCTGGTGTATTTTACGAATCAGGAGTGAGGTCAGAAGCTGGGGCTCTAAACGGCCGGGGAGACGATAAGAGCCGGGGATGGGTCGGCATGTCATTCCATTCACAATCTGTTCATATTTTATATTTGTTTTATGTAGGTTTCTGGCACTTCATATTGATTTAGAGACACGGGAGGGGTGTCATTAGTGTGCCAGGGGTGTATTGTCATCTCATTATCACGTGACCTCTGTTTGTCCAGAAAAATGGATAATCCAGAAAAGCTCTGGAACGAAGGGTGCTGGATAATCAGTGTTCAACCTGTAGTATGGATTTTATTAATAACAGTTTACATTTATACATTGACCATCTTTAGATATTTATCTCATATAATTTTGCACTGAGTGGCAGAAAATAATCAAAGAGAGGGGTTTTAAAGAGAGTTTTGAGATTAAAGCAAAGAAGCTGAGAAATTCTTTGAAAAAATATATTTTGGATGCTTGACCTTAAAAAAGGTCAAGTATCCAAAAGGACTGTAACCATGGTGGAGTGAATAAAATTAGCCATGCCAAGGTTGGAGATTGAAGGGACATAGATTAAGGGGATTTGTAGGGCTGGAAGAACTTGTTTATGGAGATAGGTGGTCTGAGCCCAAGAAGTGAGATGGATACTCTGAATTTAAATATGTTGGCAACAAGCCAAAGGCAAATACCTGGAGTGAGGTAATATTTTCGGCTGTATTTTGGCTGAGTTTGAAGATAGATATTAAGGAGGGCAGCATTGGAAAAGAATTTTCAAAAGAGAGTTAGATTTAGCTCTTAGGGCTAAAGGAATCAAAGGATATGGGGAAAAAGCAATCGCGGGATCCTGATTTTAGATGATCAGCCATGATCATATTGAATGGAAGTGCTGGCTCGAAGGGCTGAATGGCTTACTCCTGCACTTTTTTTTCTATGTTTCTATGAAAAGTAAAGAATGGAGGTAAAAGAGGTTTAGTGGCAGTTGAGTTGAAAAGGTGCTTATAGAAATAGTATCTTAGCTATTTAATGTCATCAGGATGCAAGTGAAAATTTATATTTCTTCAAATGATGTTGCTGAGGAAAAGCATGGAGATGAGAAATAGAAAGGAATCCAGGCAAAGTACTTGGGAGATTCCTAAGATGGCAGTACAGGGATGGTTAAGAAATGATCCCGACCTGAAAAGTTGTCTATCCATTCATTCCTCAGATGTTGCCCAACACGCTGAGTTCCTCCAGCTGTTATTTTTTGCTCAGTTATTATTTATTCTTCAGTGAATAATGTTTAACTTTTTGAATTACTCAGTTCAAGCTACGGTCATGTTGCTTTTCACACACAAGCAATATTTTATGAAGATCAAAGACAATTTCTATAAGGTTTTAATAATAGGCCAAAACAGTGCTTTGAAGCTTCAAATAGTGTCATTTAGCCATGTGTTGTGAAAGGGTAAAGGGTATAATGGAACACTTAACAAAATAACTGTTTGTATGTCTAGGCATTCAATGGTTAATTTGCTGGTCCATATACCATAACTGGATATTTTTCTGTATCAATAAATCTTGTCCACTGCCAGTTTACCCTCAAAAGAATTTCTCAATCAGCTTTTGCTTTATCAGGGCATATTCTGTAATAATGAATGAACAAATATTGGCATTTTGTGTAATTTCCTAACAAATTGCAAGGATTCTCCTAAAATATTTGTTTCACAAATGTAGTCTTTCTTTATGTAAGTGATTTGCGAGAGATTCCAGAACTATACAAACTGCTTTATTCTATCTCTTCCTGTAGGTATCGATCTTATAATAACTTTCTATGGGTGTCTGTACGCAGGATGTGTGCCTGTCGCTGTGCGACCGCCTCATCCTCAGAACCTTGCCACCACTTTACCAACTGTCAAGATGATTGTTGAGGTATGGTATCAGATGACTAGACCAGGCATCTTTCCAAAATCATGATTTTATGTTACCTTATTTTGTTATCAATATCTATGTATTATCTCATTAGGTATTTTATTTTAGTAGTTATAGAGGGCATGGACCCGTTGGGTCCAAATCTATCCTGCGAGCGCATTTGCAGGCCCGGCAACCCTCCCCCAAATGACAATCCGTGGACCCGCTGCCGGGTGGGGAGTGTCTCCTGGGGCCGTGGGCGGGCGAGGGGGGACAGGGGAGGGGAGAGGAAGCCACTTACCTCGGCCCCGTGTGGCCATCGCTGCAGCGAGAGCGAGTCGTGGACCCAAAGCCTCTCCTGCAGCTCGGCGGCGGCGGCCATCTTGTTGGACCCTCTGGCGCCGCGCTGCACCATGGGAGTAAGGTCATACCCCCCCCCCCTCATTGGCCGCCACTCCCGTCACTCAGGCGGGTCCCATTGTGACGCGGCGGACGGCCATGGGAAATGGAAAAGGTAATTTTTTAACTTTAAAATCTCTATAACTTTCAAAATATAAGACCAATTTGAATGAAACGGGTAATACAGACCCCAGGACAATGGTGAGTCTAAAATTGTCGTGCTATCATGTGACGGGGGCACAAACATACAGGGGAACAAACAACCATACGGGGGAACAAACAACCATAGGAGGGAACAAACAAGATGAAAGTTTTAATAATATAAAGATGTCCCAATTATAGGAATTATAACATTGCCTAAATTATCTTGTTTTGTGGTTAAATAACTGAAATCTTGTCAAGTTCATTATTAGGTCTGGCTCCTATTTTGTGCGTCTTATCTTTTTATCTCATAGCCGTTTGTCTTTTTATCCCTGGCCATTGTCCAACCAATCAAACACCCTCTGCCTCTCATCTGTGTCCATCTATCAATTGCCAGGCTTTTTCTGCCCCCACCACTTGCAGCTTCCTCCCCCTCTACTTGCAGCTTCCTCCCCCTCTACAATCAAGGATCCCAACCTGAAATGGCACCTATTCCATATTCTCCAGAGGTGCGACATGACCCGTTGAGTAACTGCTGAATTTTGTGTCTTTTTTGGTAAACAAGTATGATGGTTTGACTGCTTTGTTTATTTCATCAACTTCGTGCTTAACAAAAGGGTTCTCGTTTATATATAACATGGAGTTCTCGTTTATATATAACATGTTTTACAAAGATTTTTTGGGTTATAAATACATAAAATTAAGGATAAGTTTTATGTTGAAATATTATGTCGGGCACAGGCAGAAATGAAAATTAAAAAAGCAAATATTGTTCTTGGGTAAAAATTGCTTAATTCACTCCGAATATGGCAATATTTCTCTCCAATGCCAATGGGAGCTTCTGTGCATTTCCAACGTTATTTGAAGTGAATTTTGGGCCTCATGGTGTAGGAATGTTGAAAAATGAAGCAATTTGCTTGGGTAAAGGAAGCTGTCCCATTGTTGAATTAACAGCAGAAGCAAAGCTTGGGAAACAATGGATTGTTTGTTAAATGATTTGCTAGTTGGGCCAGATCTAGTCTCTGTATGATACAACCATGCTACATATATCTGTTGTGATTTTGTGAAGAATATTATCACTGGCTAATATTCTCTTTTTTACTTCAGGTAAGCAAATCTGTCTGCATACTCACAACGCAAGCTATACTAAAATTGTTTCGTTCAAAAGAGGCAGCTGCGGCAGTGGACATCAAAACCTGGCCAACAGTTATAGATACTGGTGAGATTTTACTCAATATTCATGCAATTTATTCTTTGAATGATCACGTGATTTAATGTTTATCAATCTGTTAGAGCAAATTGAATAACATCACATTTCCTTGATTAATTATATAGCTCAGCATTTTGTATCTTGCTTTATTTCACTAAAATAAATCATAAGAACCCTGGGGATGAGGCACAATTGAACACTAAACCAGTTCTGATCCGAAGGAATATTGTTGTTATGTTATCACAAAGCTCAATATTAGATTTGCTGTTAAGTGCAAGGGACAACTGAAGGAAGATGCCAATTCTGCTGCATCCTAGAAATAATCTAAACAGATATGAACATTGACCTGATCCAATCTACGTCTAGTTTGTTAAGTTTTGCAATTTTATGTATTTCGATCAGATGACCTACCCCGAAGGAAGCCACCCCAAATATATAAAGCACCAACACCTGAAATGTTGGCATACCTGGACTTTAGTGTGTCCACGACAGGAATCCTTGCAGGAGTGAAGGTATGATGTCTTAACTACTGATTAGCTGCATATTCAACTGAGACAACTCAGTGACAACAACAATGCTATTGACTCTGTTCTGCTTATTTCCCATTTACGAGGAAGGTCTTGGGACAGGTGACCATAAGGCCAAGGAAACGAGGCAGACAGACAAGTAATCGGGGAAGCCCCTCACTGCCAAATGGTTTGAGGTGGACTGTAGTAGTTTAATGTATGAGTCATAGAGCTATTCAGCACAGAAACATGCCCTTTGTCCATGCCTAACAGGTTGGCATTCGGGGTTAGTTCCATTTGTCTACATTTGGCCCATATCCCATTAAACCTCTTCTCGCTATATATCTGTCTAATTGTCTTGAAAGATCCTCCAACTGTTTGTTTTTGGCTTATGATTCCAGCATCTGCAGTCTCCCTAGTTTGATTAGTATGGGTGTCAGGGGTTATGGGGAAAAGGCAGGAGAATGGGGTTAGGAGGGAGAAATAGATTAGCCATGATTGAAAGGCGGAGTAGACATGATGGGCCGAATGGCCTAATTGTGTTCCTATCACTTATGACCTTACGACAACTGTGGCAGTTACTTATAAATCCAACAAACTGCAACCTAATTTGATCTATGAATTAATACATTTTGAATTAATCATTCAGTAATGGATTTACTAAGGGCTTTACAACAAGATTTTAAGCATGTTCAACTGTGTACAGTTTGGAAGGTGCAACAACTTAGAACCATAATCACACCTCTGATTGAAGGACACACAAATTCTTGTTCACCAATCAAGATTTGACTGAAATTATTTTTTTTAAATTAGAGCAATAAGCTACTTTTTCCCCTCCAAAGCTATTAAATGCACATAATTACATCATAGGAGATATTGCCTGAGTGAAAGATTTCGCAATGGTAGTGGCAGCCAATCAGGAACTCGTGTTTGATTCTGAGCTTGGGTGCTCTCTGGCTCGAGTTTACACATTTTCCCTACGACAGTTTGGTTTTCTTCTGCGTGCTTTGGTTTCCTAGCACATGCCAAAGATAAATGTGAGTTCCCATAAACAATATTCTAATTTTTTGATAGTTTGCCCTGAATGATGGTGGTTGGTAATCATTCAGCAGGATACTGGGTATGGATGATGCCATGAATCTGAGAGGGCAGATTTTGCGGGGGTTTAACGCTTCACATCAGTGGCGGGGGGGGAGGAACATACGTGACGGTGAGTGTGACTTCAACTGAGCCACAGCTTACACTGGAAAAAAAAATGCCCTTTCCTCTGAACAAAAGACTCATTCTCAAAGTAATTATCTGGATAAGTTAACATAGAAAATAGGTGCAGGAATAGGCCATTCGGCCCTTCGAGATTATTCAATATGACCATGGCTGGTCATCCAAAATCAGTACCCCGTTCTGCCTTTTTCCCCATATCCCTTGATTCCCTTAGCCCTATGAGCTAAATCTAACTCTCTTGAAAACATCCAGTGAATTGGCCTCCACTGCCTTTTGTGGCAGAGAATTCCACAGATTCACAACTCTCTGGGTGAAAAAGTTTTTCCTCATCTCAGTCCTAAATGGCCTACCCCTTATTCTTAATCTGTGACCCCTGGTTCTGGACTCCCCCAACTTCAGGAACATTTTTCCTGCATCTACCCTGTCCAATCCTCTTAAGTATATTATGTTTCTAAAAGATCCCCTCTCATCCTAAATTCCAGCAAATACAAGCCCAATCGACCCATTCTTTCATCATACCTCAGTCCCGCCATCCCGGGAATTAACCTGGTGAACCTACACTGCACTCCCTCAATAGCAATAATGTCCTTCCTCAAATTAGGAGACCAAAATTGCACACAATAGGTCTCACCAGGACCCTGGAGTCTTGTTGGACCTTTTTGCTCCTAAACTCCCATCCTCTCGCAATGAAGGCCAACATGTCATTGGCTTTCTTCACTGCTTGCTGTACCTGCATGCTTACTTTCAGTGACTGAAGCATAAGCACACCCAGGTCTCGTTGCACCCACCCCCCCCCCCCCTTCTCCTAATCTTACACCATTCAGACAATAATCTGCCTTCCTGTTCTTGCCACCAAAGTGGACAACCTCACATTTATCCACATTATACTGCATCTGCCATGCTTCCGCCTACTCACCCAACCTATCCATCACCCTGCAGCCTCATAATATTCTCCTCGTAGCTCACACTGCCACCCAGCTTTGTGTCATCCGCAAACTTAGAGATGTTACAAATTGTTAATATATATTGTAAACAACTGGGGTCCCAACACCGAGCCTTGCGGCAACCCACTAGTCATTGCCCGCCATTCTGAAAAGGACCCGTTAATTCCTGCTCTTTGCTTCCTGTCTACCAACCAGTCCTCTATCCATGTCAATACCCTACCCCCAATACCATGCTCTAATTTTGCACACTAATCTCTTGTGTGTGACCTTGTCGAAGGCTTTTTGAAAGTCCAGATACACCACATCCACTGGCTCTCCCTTATCCATTCTACTTGTTACATCCTCAAAAAATTCCTAAAGTTTAGTCAAGCATGATTTCCCTTTCATAAATCCATGCTGACTTTGACCGATCCCGTCACTGCTTTCCAAATGTGCTGCTATAACATCTTTCATAATCAACTCCAGCAACTTCCCCACTACCGATGTAAGGCTAACTGGACTATAATTCCCTGTTTTCTCTCTCCCTCCTTTTTAAAAAAGTGGAGTTACATTGGCTACCCTCCAGTCCACAGGAACTGATCCAGAGTCGAGGGAACATTGGAAAATGATCACCAGTGGATTCACGATTTCTAGGGCCACCTCCTTGAGTACTCTGGGATGCAGACCATCTGGCCCTGGGGATTTATCTGCCTTCAGTCCCAACAGTTTACCTAACACCATTTCCTGACTAATGTGGATTCCCTTTAGTTCCTCCCACCCACTAGTTCCTCAGTCCCCTAGTATTTCCGGGAGATTGTTTGTGTCTTCCTTAGTGAAGACAGAACCAAAGTACTCGTTTACTGTTTAAGTAATTACTTGGATAAATTAAGTAGTACTTGACTTTCTTGACGGCATTCAACTGCATTAAAAACACACACATATTTATAAATTAGAATTTTTTAAAGCATAATCAGTTTTGAAGTTAGCATTTCAATGGAAGAGTTAGAAACATAGAAAATAGGTGCAGGAGGAGGCCATTCGGCCCTTCGAGCCAGCACCGCCAGTTAACTTGTTGAAATAAATAAGGCATTGGCTATATTGAAATGAGTGTCAGGATATTAACAGAACGTGTTAGTTTACAAATTGAATTATGTATCATCTGTTTTTACGTACTATGTGATCCAATTTCAATTTCATTCAGAGCAGATAAATTTGGAAAGATTGTTATTATAAAATTGCACTCTGCACTTTTAGGTTTGATCCTGACCTCGGGTGTTATCTGTGTGGAGTTTGCTCCCAGTGACCACTTGGGTTTCCTCTGTGCACTTCGTTTCCTCCAACATCCCAAAGATGTTTGGGTTTGTAGGTTAATTGCCCTCTCTAGATTGCCTCTAATAGCTTTTATCATATTCTCTGTTCCTTGCTGCTTTGCTCTCCTCAAGCACAGCTTTAATGTTTGTAGCTGGTAGGCAGAGTGAATCTTTCAGTACTGTTATCCTCCTGTGACTGCTCGACAAAAGTATTTACATCTGCATTCAATTAATTTTGGCCCAAAATTGAAACATGCAAATTACATTTATAGTTTAGAGTTTTTAGTTTGGTTTAGAGATACAACGTTCACACTAGTTCTATGTTATCTCACTTTCCTGCTCCTTGCACACTGGGGACAATTTACAGATGCCAATTAACTTATAAAACCTGCATGTCTTTGGGATGTGAGAGGAAACTGGGGCACCCAGAGGAAACCCACGCAGTCATGGTGAGAACCTGCAAACTCTGCACAGACAGCACCCGAGGTCAGGATTAAAGCAGGGTCTCTACCGTTCTAAGGCAGCATCTCTACCAGATGCACCACTGTACTGCCCTGTTTTCATATCGGGTTTTATAACAAAGGTGTTGTTAATTTTATTACAGGGTGTATATTCCAAGGTCTTCCTGGGCAATTTCATTTTTGTGCATGATCCCATTTGATGTTATTGGTAAATGCACTGAAAATTAGTGTAATACAGTTTCTAGGCTAAGTGTCCATGTGATTGGTATCTCACAGCAGAACCTTTGGCTGTTAATGTTTTAACTTCCCCTTCTTTCTTGAGGTCAAATGTAATCATGAATAAATCTTAATTTGTCCTTATTGTCAACAGATGTCGCATGAAGCAACTAGTGCTATGTGTCGGTCCATCAAGTTGCAATGTGAGCTCTATCCTTCTCGACAGATTGCCGTTTGCCTTGATCCCTATTGCGGTCTTGGTTTCGCACTCTGGTGCCTCTGCAGGTAAGATAACTGTTCCTAAAGCCATAGATTCCTAGGATATTATCCCTTCGCAACAGGATACAGACGGCGTATATGTGATCGGATGCCCATGACTAGTGGTGTTCCACAATGATCTGTGCTGGGGATCCTTGCGGTTTGCAATATTCTTGAATGATTCGAACGTAGATGTAGGAGGCATGATCAGTTTATGTTTGCACCTGACAGATTATTGGTGGGGTAGTCGTAGGCTATAGTTTGATAGTGATGTGTTGATATGAGCTGAGAAATGGCTGACAAGATTTTAATCCAGAAAAATTTAATGTGATGCATTTTGGCAGCACTAATGAGGCTTGGACTTGCACCATGAATGATCAGGTCATAGAAACAGAGAAACATAGAAAATAGGTGCAGGAGGAGGCCATTCGGCCCTTCAAGCCAGCACCGCCATTCATTGTGATCATGGCTGATCGTCCACAATCAATAACCCGTGCCTGCCTTCTCCCCATATCCCTTGATTCCACTAGCCCCCTAAGAGCTCTATCTAACTCTCTTAAATCAATCCAGTGATTTGGCTTCCACTGTCCTCTGTGGCAGAGAATTCCACAAATTCACAACACTCTGGGTGAAAAAGTTTTTTCTCACCTCAGTTTTAAATGGCCTCCCCTTTATTCTAAGACTGTGCCCCCTCGTTCTGGACTTGCCCAACATTGGGAACATCTTTCCTGCATCTAGCATGTCCAGTCCTTTTATAATTTTATATTTTTCTATAAGATCCCCCCTCATCCTTCTAAACTCCAGTGAATACAAGTCTAGTCTTTTCAATCTTTCCTCATATGGTGGTCTCGCCATCCAAGGGATTGAGAGTCCTTGAGAGTATTGAGGAACACAGGGAGCTTGGTGTATGTCCAAAGATCCTTGAAGGCAGCAGCACAGGTAGATTATCAGGGTCAAAAAGGTGTGTGGGATACGGGCTTTCATTAGTTGGTACATTGATTGCAAGAGCAGGGAGGTTATGCTCCGATTTTTTTTAAACCTTGGTCACATTTTAGCTGGAATTCCGCACATAGTTTTGGTCACTGCGTTATAGGATAGATGTGATAACATTGGCAGGGTTGGGGAGGAGACTCTTCAGGATGTTGCCTGCAATGGAGCATTTTAGTTATGAGAGACTGGGCTGTTTATTTCCCTGGAGTGGACGTTGCAAGAGGACGTGCTTGAGTTAGATTGCAAGAAACTTTTCAGCAGTGAAAGAGGTAAATAAAATGAGAGAACATGGATTTAGGGTAAGAGGTAAGAGAGTTAAAGGGTTCTGAGGGGATCCTTTTTCATCCAGAGAGATGAGTAACTGGAATGCACTGCCTGGGAGCACAGTGAAAGCAGAGTCATTGACAAGATTTAAGAAGTGGATTAGCCAAGCACTTGAATCATCTAAGAATAAAAGACCAAGTGCTGGAACTTGGAATTAATATGGATGGGTGCCCACTAGTTTCTGTGGACATGGCCTGAGGGTGTCAAAATTTATTTTTTCATACGAAGTAGTGACAGTGAATGTGACAATAGACAATAGGTGCAGGAGTAGGCCATTCGGCCCTTCGAGCCAGCACCACCATTCAATGTGATCATGGCTGAACATTCTCAATCAGTACCCCGTTCCTGCCTTCTCCCCATACCCCCTGACTCTGCTATCCTTAAGAGCTCTATCTAGCTCTCTCTTGAATGCATTCAGAGAACTGGCCTTCACTGCCTTCTGAGGCAGAGAATTCCACAGATTTAAGAATTGACACCAAAAGACTTTTTAAAATTTATTTGTCTCCGACATCTGAAGTTCTTGCATGACAGGACTTTATGATGCCACCTGTACGCAACCACCTACTGTTGAAGGGAGGCGTGCGTGTTAAAAGCATGATCTGTAACCTTTACTTCTCAATATTCATGATTTAATGTAACACCGTGAGGAACACGTTTTTGAGTTTACCAAGTGAGCTGTTCATTCTAAGTCAAAACCCTTAATTTTTCTGTGTGATATTAAAATATAATTAATTTCAACAATGGTAAATCAGCTTATCAAAGCTTAACCTGGGATAACATTGAAAGTGAGATGTAAGTTTTGGCTATTAATGTTTGGTTTCCAATATTGCTAAATAGCTGAGGGAAAACATCAAAACATGTAGAGCCACACCCTGTAAGAAAACAAGAAAGACTCGTCATTGATACAGGTCAATGTTGTTTTGGTGACAGACAACTCAGCAGTTTCAAACGACATGGAAAGAACCAATAAAGTGAAAGAATCTTAAAGTTGCTCCATCTGTATTGTTTTTACATTTATTTTTTGACTTATTTATTTGGTGAATTGTTTAAAGCTGCAATATGTACACAATTAAAGAGGTCAGTATAGATTTTCATAATAGTTTTTCTTTTCCAAGTGTATATTCTGGTCATCAATCCATCTTGGTCCCTCCACTTGAATTGGAGAGTAATGTCTCTCTCTGGCTGTCTGCAGTTAGTCAGTACAAAGTGCGTGTGACTTTCTGTTCCTACTCTGTAATGGAGATGTGCACTAAAGGACTTGGTGCACAAACAGATGCACTCAAGGTAAGCATTTTGTGAATAAATACCTTCGATTTGTACCAGCATCTGCAGTTATTTTCTTATACACTCAAGGTAAGGAGTCTGTAATCTGTCTGGTGTTTACTGAGCAAACTGTCAATGATGGGGTCATTTATAAAGAGACGCTGTAATAGCTCAAAGGTTAACAATTTCTCTTCAATTCATACTTAATCTTGTCAATTTTATGCCAGATGGCACTTTTTGCAAAATAAACAACTTCGTCTTTTGTTTATAGAATATGAAATTGTATCTTTTTTTTAAAACTGCATTGTTATGAGCTTAAGAGCACATTTCTTTTTTCAAGGCAAAAGGTGTGAATCTCTCCTGTGTTCGAACGTGCATGGTAGTTGCAGAGGAGCGCCCACGGATAGCACTTACGCAGTCCTTCTCTAAGTTATTTAAGGACCTTGGCCTGTCTTTGAGAGCTGTCAGTACAACTTTCGGCTGCAGGGTTAATGTGGCAATCTGTTTACAGGTGAGAATCTCATCATCTAAACTGAATGAAGTTGATCATGCATTAATGTGTCATTAGATTGCATTGAAACATAAATACCATTGCCAGGGCAGTACCACAACCTTCTATCTCTATTCTATTTCTGAAAAATACCTAGTCGCCCCAAGATTTATGTAGGTCAAAACTACAAATCTAATCTGAATACTTAATACTTAATACTAGGCATTCACAAAATGTACACCTGTAATAAAACTATAATGCACCTTTAGGAAATGGTATCTGCCATTTTTATTGACTACCCAAAGCCATGGATTTATCCTTTGTAGAATGATTCAAGGTTCTTTCATCTACAGTCCTCCATTCCCCAACCTGTCCCTTTACCATCTCCCACTCAAAGATACAGTGATCAAGTCTCCACCATGTCTGTTATGTTAGTGCCATTGACAATGTTATTCTAATGTAATTAGTTTTTCGTGCAGGATGTATTAAGGATATTATGGGAAATTCCAAGATTTATGTTCTTGATTTACAATTGATTTGGACTTGATGGCCAATAAAGGTTGAAAATGAAAACTATTTAAGTAGGTGTGAAGTAATAGTTCTGCTTCTGCTGTATATTATTTAATGTGGTATGCCCTTGTCATTGGCTTGTGGAAAAGCACTACAGCACACTGCAGATTAATTAATGGCTATGCTTTGTGTATGGTTTCCTTCGATCCTTGTACTTAAGCAGCAGTGTAATTTATTTTTTTTGCTAGCCACTAATTCAATGTCTTTGGTAACTGTTTTGCTGTTTCTGTTTGTCTCGTCTCTTGCTTATGCTTCTCTCTCTTTTTAAATCTGGCTGTCCCTTCCTCTCTCTGGGCTGACCTGTGTCATCTCCTTTCCTCGTTTCCTCCTCCCTCATACTCTCAGCCACACAGGCTGGGCAAGCTGGCTGAGCAGGTAGAGTAATTTATTTTTTTGAGTCCCAGATCATCATCGAAGCCAGGTGGCAAATTTATCTTAAATTTATTGCAAAATGATAAAACTCCGAATTGCTGTTTTATTTGAAAATCTGAACAATTGGGTAAATAAACATTAAAGTGGAAATTCATTGTGCAAAAGGGAACATGTGACTTGCCAATAGGGCCAAGTGTATAGATAGAATAGCATTGGATAAATTAGTTTTCATTCATTGTTTTAATGGTAACACAGCCTATTAACCCTGCGTTCAATCAGTCTTTTATTGTGTAAATGTACATGCATATGACAATTTGAACTGTTATTTGTTTCTTAAAGTCCTCTCTGGTAATCATAGTTATTTTTACTTATAACATGATTTGGTTTACTGTCTGAAAATATTTTTGCACAGCATTTTATGCTAAAATAGGTATATTATTAGAATATACGTGGCAGGCAAACATTTCTGACCCACTTGGAAACAGCACAATTTCAATTTTAGTTCCAAATGCACATTGAGTCAGCAGCAAATATCAATTGGTGATGTCTGTTCCTATTTCTCTTGCACTTTATTTTCTCTTCAAGATTGCTTTCCCGGTGGATAGTTATTTTAATTTGCAGACAAAGCACAATCTCGTTTAAGCACTATAAATTGATAGTGATTACTTGTACAAAGTCATTTTCTCGCAAAGAAAGAAAGAAAATTTAGCTGAGGAACAAGTATAGCGAGGAAAACATTGCTGAGGGAATTTGTCATCATGAAGGTATAATCTATTTTTATTGTGCCCGTAATCTTAAATATGTATTTATGCTTTAAAGGATATCAATTCTTCGTTACATAAATTATGCCCTGTAATTTATAACATTTTGTATGAAAAGCTATTGTGGGATCTGTAACTTTGGCATGACACCATGTTTTTGAGAAATGGTGCATTCCAACTATGGTGGAATGGTGCAATTAATAACTATGCGTCCATAATTCTTTTACACTTCTGATGTTAATGGCACTATCTGCTTTTTTTTAAGGGAACTTCTGGACCAGATCCAACCACAGTCTTTGTGGATATGAGAGCACTCCGCCATGACAGGTATATTCATACTGTACTTTAGACAGTTTTTCTTGTGGTAGTCTTCCTTTACATGTTATTTTATTCTTTACATCATCCCATTCAAGTCCAGGTGTGTATGGAGAATCAAATCTTGACAAATTGGAATTTTGATCAGATTGGAATTTTGATTTTGTTAAAAAACAGCAGTACAGAATCTATTCCACTAAGCTTTACTTCTCTGCAAAGGCCTTCTTTGACTGGTGCTCGCATTCCTTTCAGTGCAGCCACCTCTGGTCTCCTTGTAATAGCAAGTTTAACTTTTTAACCAAAGTCAAGGTATAAACTATCCGTTGAATTCCCTTTTGTTTTTCTTATTGGATATGGATCTTAGATCATGCATCTTGTGCAAGTGGAAGCTTTTTTGCTGTGTACCTGCCAAACCCTAATCTTTATGCAATCACAATTTTCACTTCTCGTGAACAGACATTGTCTGCTTATTCATTCCTGATGCAAGTAGTCTAATTTCTGGTTCCGTGCATATCATTTATTTGAAAACCCGGTGCTCTCTATGTAAAAAAATGGAACTGCAGATGCTGATCTACCAATGAAGGACACAATGAGAGACACAAAATGCTGCAGTACATCAGGGGGTCAGGCAAGGGTCTGAAAAAGGGACCCAACCAGAAATGTCACCTATCCATGTTCTCCAGAGGTGCTGTCTGTCCCGCTGAGTTACACGAGATGTCCTGCTGAGCTACTATGTAAATATGGCCTAACCTGGCGGCCAGACAAAATTTTGAGAACTGGCAAAATTATTTAGTAGAACTTAACAATTTCTGTTCAATTTGCTTGCACTCATTTTAAGTAATGACAATTCCAACAGTAGCAATCTAGTGGCACGCCACTTGCCATCTTTAGCTAATCAGTATAATTAACATTAATCTATTTTACTCATTGTGTATTTTATAGTCAGTTTACTATTGTTCTGCTTCTTGGCCCATGACTCATCATGTTCTCACATTCATGATTCAACTTCACAGTATCGTTTTGGCCATTTCTTGGACTCCAGGCATATTGCATTATCCTTGTCTAACCACCTAATTACGTCAAATAATTTAGTAAAATTGATCCATGCGTGATCTGTCATTTTGACTATCCTTTTGATTACTCTGTCATGCTAATCTATTGTACTTTGACTATCTGACTAGTTTGATTGTATTGATTTACTCATTGCTTATTACATTTTAGGAAGATTTTAGTTTTCTTTTCAACCACAAATATTAAGCCAATTGATCTATAGTTCCTTGGATTTGTTCCATTTCTTTTTATGTAAAGAACTTGCATTCATTGTCAGCCAGCCCTCTGGCACAGTTCCTGTTTCCAATGAGTTGTTTTGTTCTGCAATAGCGGCTGCACTGTTTCTTTCCTAAAGCATATGTGATGAAATAGGACTGTGATGTTGATAACTTTATATTTGATTTATTTTATCAATTATTCCACCCGTTTCTATCTCGAATTTCTTTTAAATCTTTTGGTTTAAGAGCTCTTTTTGTAAGGTGACATCCATCATCTTCGTTCCCTGGTAAAAGATAAATATTTTATCTTTTATTCTCCCATTGTTATTGCTTTGAGATACAGCTAAATGAAGCTTTTAACAGTTTGCCCTTGCTTGTATGTTTTTCTCCATTTAATTTCATGTATTCATGGAGATTTGGGAATAAGTAGTGTTTTGGTGTTGTATGCTCTTATGAAAACGTTGTTCATTGAACAAAAGCAAGGTGGATGTCAGAACTTTGAAACAAAAAGCAAGAATGATGGAAATATTCAGCAGGTTAGGCATCTGCAGAGACAAACTGAATGTATCAGGTCAATAATCTTTAATCATCAAGTTCAGATTTTTAATGCATGTAGGCGGAGAAAAGATAGGTGGATGGGTGGTGAACATTGGTAGGAGAGGACAATAGAGAAATCTGAATGGGTCAAGGATGGGAGCCACTACATGACCAAAGTACTGATGGAACAGGGAAAGCCTAGGTGGTTATTGAACAAATAAAACAACAAATGGAAGAGGTATTAATAGTACAGGAGAATTGGAAAGTTAAAATGTGGTAAAACCTCAATATCATGATGGTGAACTGTGGGTTCCCTGGAAGACCATTCTGCTGGCTGTACATTAACCCCAGCCTCGATTAAACACTTGATTCTTTGGTTCAACCATTTTCCATTCCCAGCACTCGTTCTTGAAAAAAAGTGGGAGATATAACTGAACAATTTGCTGATTTATTTTATAATTAAAATTATACTCAATGCTGCTGCTGTTCTGAACAAGAAGCATCAGTCAAACTAAAACTTCCCTTTACCCTTTATGATTAAAATTTGCAAATGCGGTCTGTTCTTGAATTAATGCCTCATTGAAATTCCTTTTCGTCTATTTTAGCAGAAGTATTAGCTCATTTATTGTATGGTTAGGGTCTGATTGGAATCTCTACCAAATGGCATACTAATATATCACAACTTTCCAGCGATTAACCTCCCTATATATTCTGTTTGTTTATTGTAATATATTAGCGATATGTAGTCAATTTAATGGTCAGATGAAAACTGGAAATGTTGACAAATCAGAGAGAGGGAGAGTTCATCTTTGTTCAAAGATCCTGTAAATGGCACATCAAGAAATTTTTCATCCAAATTTGCCAATTACCCTGGTGTCTACGAATGTCTAAACATTGCTTTTTAAATATTTTTGATGTGTAAATTGAGCTTTTTATGATGGTTCTAATTTAGAATGGTGACGGCTATTTTGGGTAATAGTGAGGTTGACTAAAATAAATCAAAGAGCTAATTCTGAGAAGTCCTGCTGCATTTCTCTCAATTGAAACATTTGCAACAAGTCTAATCGTATCCCTTGTAATGAGACCTGAGACGATGTCTGTGAGAAAGCAGTAAAGATCCGATGTTACTGATCGAACAAGTTCAACTAGAAAAGCTATCAGAATAGAGTTGATATAAACAGGCAGCCACATGCCGCAGCTTTCTTCTACAGGCGAGGCCAGCACAGGATGGGAAAGAACACATGTGAAAGTCTATGAATGGACGAAGAGCAGGAATGATTGAGTGACTACTGATGGAAAGCAAGAGGAAATAATAGGACAAGTAAAACAACAAAAGGAGAGCATGTTCCACCCCAATGTTTTACAGCGACTGCTATGCTAAAGAAACAGTGACATTATTTTTTCAATATTCTTTATGGAATAAGCAATATTGTACTTGTGCTAGATTTTCTATATTGTGCAACTATCCATAAAGTTTGCACAAATTCCTCCCTTGCATTCATGTTGTTGTTCCCCCACGAAGTAATCAGACTCTTCATCGTGCCAAATGCAACAGTGCTTCAGCTACAGGGTGTAAACTGATCCCATGCATTTTTCCACTGTCTTCCTGCTGATGTATATTAGTTCCTGGTATGGCTGTGCCATATATTTAAAATCCTCACTATTGAATTCAAATCACTCCATAGTTTCGCTGCATCTTTGCAACCTCCTTTTAACTTCTTGTAACCCTCTAGAAACTTTACAATTCTCCATTTCTGATTTCTTGGGCCTTTGCTCCAAAGTCAACAATTATGTCTTCAGCTGCTTGGGCCCCAAGTTCTGTAATTCTCTGTTTTTTCGCACTGATTGTTTTACCAATCTTCTAATTACTAATGCTATAATCCATACACATGGCTTGGTATTCTATTTTGTTTATCAATAATCCTCTTTGACTCTACTTCTCCAAGCACCTTGCAGTTTTACTACATTTAAAGTTTTTAAATGTGACATATCAGGGCCTTCTATTCAGTGTACACAAACCAACAACATTATGCAGTTAATGAAAAAATAAAATACTTGATACATGCAGTATTTTTAGAAAATGTCATGTTAAATTCCATATGTGGTTTGCTTTATGTTTGTAGATAAGTAGATACCAATTTGTTGTACAAAAGTCGCGGTTAACTAGGAGTTACTGTTGATAATTATGTACTAATATGCACTTATAAAATTGTCAAATGGAAGAATCGTTTACAAATGTTATTCACAAGAAAGGGGTTTTTACTTTGCATTTACTACTTAAAGTTTGCTTTATGAAAAAAAATGCCCACTCAACCCTAGCTATGATAGCTTCACTTCAGTTGTGAAAGATCACTAAATGGAAGGAGAAAAAAAAATGTGCTTGCCTTTAAAATGTTTGCTCATTATAGCTAGCATATAGTTTACTTGTGTACCAACTTGTTGCTTTTTTTCAGTTTTATACCCATTTGAAAATACTTTCTTTTGGTTCATAAACAGATGGATATAACATGTGACTTTGCTATGTAGCATCTGAAGGAATGTAAATAATAGTGCTATGATTCTGATCATAAGGGATTTCTCTTATTTTAATATATTGAATAATCTATATTCAAAAGTGATAAAAATATGATCAAAGACAAGTCATTTTTAATGTTGTAACTCGTTCTGTCAGCTTTGAGAGGGAATGTTTATGTAACTTTTATGGATGTCTTTCATTTAATTGAATGGAAGGGGTTTTAATGTTTAATTTCTCTGGTTCCAGGGTGCGTTTGGTAGAGAGAGGCTCCCCACATAGTCTTCCACTAATGGAGTCTGGAAAGGTATGTGCACAAGATACACAAGAGACCAAAAGCTGTTCAGAGGTGAAAAATTGCTATATTTTAAACGTATGAGAAATCGAGGCTCAAAGGGTGGAAGATGTCAAGGAGAGCAGATAAATCGGGAAGTAGTGATGTCAACATAGAAACATAGAAAATAGGTGCAGGAGTAGGCCATTCGGCCCTTCGAGCCTGCACCATCATTCAATATGATCATGGCTGATCATCCAGCTCAGTAACCTGTACCTGCCTTCTCTCCATACCCCCTGATCCCTTTAGCCACAAGGGCCACATCTAACTCCCTCTTAAATATAGCAAATGAACTGGCCTCAACTACCTTCTGTGGCAGAGAATTCCACAGACTCACCACTCTCTGTGTGAAGAAATGTTTTCTCATCTCGGTCCTAAAAGACTTCCCCCTTATCCTTAAGCTGTGACCCCTGGTTCTGGACTCCCCCAACATCGGGAACAATCTTCCCGCATCTAGCCTCTCCAACCCCTTAAGAATTTTATATGTTTCTATAAGATCCCCCCTCAGTCTTCTAAATTCCAGCGAGTACAAGCCTAGTCTATCCAGTCTTTCTTCATATGAAAGTCCCGCCATCCCAGGGATCAATCTGGTGAACCTTCTCTGTACTCCCTCTAAGGCAAGAACGTCTTTCCTCAGATTAGGAGACCAAAACTGCACACAATACTCCAGGTGCGGTCTCACCAATGCCCTGTACAACTGCAGTAGAACCTCCCTGCTACTAAACTCAAATCCTCTTGCTATGAATGCCAACATACCATTCGCTTTCTTCACTGCCTGCTGCACTTGCACGCTTGCTTTCAATGACTGGTGCACCATGACACCCAGGTCACGTTGCATCTCCCCTTCTCCTAATCGGTCACCATTCAGGTAATACTCTGCTTTCCTGTTCTTGCCGCCAAAGTGGATAACCTCACATTTATCCACATTATATTGCATCTGCCATGCATTTGCCCACTCGCCTAATCTATCCAAGTCACTCTGCAGCCTCCTAGCATCCTCCTCGCAGCTAACACTGCCACCCAGCTTCGTGTCATCCGCAAACTTAGAGCATTATGGGATGTTGTAAGAATAGTGCTGCATTTAAAGTTTAGGAGAAATAAGGGACGTTTTTTAATTGTCTATATTTTCAACAAAATTGAAAAACCAGAAAAAAAAATGTAATATTGGTGGAAAGGAATAGAATTATTGTTTCAGATCAAATTTCACCTCATCTGTCCTGACAGAGTCTTTAACCTGAAGCATTCACTTTCTTTTCAAATGTTGCCTAATCTAAGAGCTTCAAGTCAAGTCAAGTCAAATTTATTTGTCACATACACATACTCGATGTGCAGTGAAATGAAAGTGGCAATGCCTGCGGGTTGTGCACAAAAATAATTATTGTGTTCTGATTTTATTTGACTTGAGAGAAGCACTGGCTGTACTCATTCAAATAATCAGATACAGTCATGACCATAATGGAATGAAGGGGTTAAATGCATGGGTATCGTTTGGGTAGGAGGACACTGATGGGCCACGTAACTTTTTCCTGTTTGCTACCATTGTCAAGTATTTCAATACCTTGGTTGATTTAGCATACAGTGAAAATATCGTCAGGTCCTAATGCTATTGTTAAAATAAGATAGAAAAGATTTGAAATTGGGCAGTAAAATCTAATCCATCAGCTCTTGAAATGTTGAATCTACTTCTCTTGAATTTTATAATTGGCTGAGTTTTTTTTAAAGATTAAAAGCACTATTGAATTAACAGTCGGCACAATATCAAATCACAGCGCATGAACTACCATACTGATTGTTCGCTCAGTCTTTTTGATTTCTTTTGCAGATTCTCCCTGGAGTAAAGGTTATAATAACCAATCCAGAGACAAAAGGCCCACTGGGAGATTCTCATCTTGGAGAGGTGAGATCAGAGAGCACCAACCATTAAATCAAAAGCAGATACAATATTTCTCCAATTTAGAAAATGTGGAATTGGAAAAAGTTCAAAATAGTAACATGGATTGTAGATTTAGATTTAGAGATACAGCGCAGAAACAGGCCCTTCAGCCCACCGGGTCCGCACCGCCCAGCGATCCCCGCACACTAACACTATCCTACACCCACTAGGGACAATTTTTTTTACATTTGCTCAGCCAATTAACCTACATACCTGTACGTCTTTGGATTGTGGGAGGAAACCGAAGATCTCGGAGAAAATCCAAGCAGGTCACGGGGAGAACGTACAAACTCCGTAAGACGGCGCCCATAGTCAGGATCGAACCTGAGTCTCCGGCGCTGCATTCTGTGTAAGGCAACAACTCTACCGCTGCGCCACCATGCTGCCCTTAAATTGAAGGGCAGGTGTAATAAAACTACTTTTGTGATGAACCAGCAAATCTATAACTATCAAATTAGTCACAGTACATTTATTTTCTAAAACGGAAACAAGTAACACAATGAATATATACCCATGGCTTTGGTTTGAATTCTGTTTTGTGTGCATAACAAGTTGATGCCTGCCAACATCCTTTGCCTAATTGTCGGTGGCCTGCAGCATTTAGACGCTTATGTCAGTATCACTAGAAACCAGTTGACTCCACTTGCATGATGTCCACAATTACTCATAACTTTTGTTGTTCTCATCAAAAGGTGCACTGTTGCATGAAGGCATGCTAGCGCTTAATTTGCATAACAAAATTTCACAAACAACATAAAGATGAATGAATAATTGATTCGTTTTGGGCTGTTCCCCTGAGACTGAGTGTTGAGTAGATCTAAGTGAGCACTCGCTGTCTCCCCAACAAATGTTGGCATGAATTTTTTTAATGTCATTTTGTAGGGGTAAATTTATTATCTTGTCCAAAAGGCATCTCCAATAGCGCATCAAAATGTTGAATTAAATCAAATGTCCCCAAGCACCTTTTGAGCCATCCCTTTGGCAGTTCATTCCCTCTATGCACGTACATCTATTTTTAGAGATTTAATGTTACAATAAATGCAATTGGTAAATCTGAATGTTTTAACTTAGTTTCTTTAGTTTTAATTCTATTTCCCTTTATGGGATTAAATATAAATATCATAAGTTTGTGCTTGGAAATTCATCAGATTATAATAGCGTTTTTACTTTGATAGTATTATTTGGTAGGAAGTTGTCTCCCATGCACTTATGATGAAGTAGTACTAATGAAATGAGCACCCCAAGAAATCTAATGCCACCGCTAATTAATTGGAGAAAAATGGTGTTTCTCCTCCTCTGTGTTGGGCATTTAAATTGGATAAGCAAGATTTGGCAACAGACTATAATGGGTATTTGGCCAAGTTGATTTAGTAGTGGAGGGGGGACAGTGGGAGTCTTTATCATTATTTCATAAATCAAACGTGGCAATATTTTTTTTAAAGTGTTCTTCAGGGAGTAACAATTTGAAATTAGTTGTTTTATTCCTCTGATGGTAGCAAAAACCTGTTTGATAATGTGGAGTGCTGGGGAACTGTTAGGTTTGTGTTTAAAGCCTCAAAGAAAGCACTCAACTAGATTGGCAACCCTTTACTAGGGTGTCAATTGGAAGGCAGAAAACATCTATGTTGCTGAAAGGAATCTATTTAAACCGAGACAAAAATAAACTAGTGGAAGCTTGGGATGATGTGCAAGGAATGCCTGAATTATGGCATTAGCAAAATTGATACCCTGAGAATCGGAATGCTACTACAATACCAATGTGGAAAATCAACACAAAACTGATTCATTGCAGTTGGCATCTTTTTAATTCTGGCCTAGGTTGTATTCGTCCTCCAGGGTTACTTTGCTTATGAAAATTGTAATGAGGAAATGGTTATCTATTATTAAACATGGTACACCCACATTTGTTTTTGGAGGACTATGAATTAAAATTACTTGTAACTTAAAGTTTAGATTGATGCTTTGAAACATAGAAACATAGAAGGAAATAATCATTTACTGTTGATTGTGACATCTTTCTTGCACAGATCTGGGTGAGCAGTCCACATAATGCCACTGGGTATTACACGGTTTATGGCGAGGAGTCCTTACACGCTGACCATTTCAATGCCAAACTCAGTTTTGGAGATACACAGACTTTGTGGGCACGGACAGGATATCTGGGATTCCTTCGCAGGACAGAGCTGACTGATGCAACTGGAGGTGAGATTATGGTGTGCTTCAAGAAAAAGAAATGTCATTTTTCATTGTAGTTTATAGGTTTAAAATTCTGTAATGTTTCAATCTGCATATTGGTAGAATGGGCCCACTATTAGAAATCGAAGCATTAAAGTTTCAAAACTGTTTCTGCTACGATAAAGGTTTAAAATGCAATAAGATTTGAGACATGAGTAAGTAACGTTGAATTTGCCGAGAAAATGTATTCATCAATTTCCAATATAAAGTAAATTGGAAAACATTCACTAGTTGCAATTGATCTTGGATAAAACCGATCTTTTTCAGATCCAAGTAAGGTAAAGGACATGTTATATGATATGAGTAATGGCTTTTGAAATCAGTTATCAAGATATTGATAATGAATGCTTTTGCTGGAGTTGTGTAATATGAGGGAAATGCTGTACTGTGATAACGACCAATATGCTGCAAAAAGTGGATCGAGAGGTAAAGAAAGCACACGTCATGCTTGGTCGTGGCATTGAGGAAAAGAGTCTTTCCCCTCTCACCTTAAAGCTAAGTCCTCAGGTTCTTGATTTATACTCTGGGTAAAAAAACTATGTGCATTCACTCTATTTATTCTCCACGTGATTTGTCTTTGGCCACCTGAGCTCCAAGGAATAAAGTCCAGGCCCTGTACCTTAGGACCTCGAGTCTTGGCAACATCCTCGTAAATCATCTCGCACTCTTTCCAGCTTAATGACATCCGTTCAATAGTAGGGTGACCAAAATTGAACACAATACTCCAATGCGGTCACACCAATGTCTTGTACAACTAACATAACATCCCAACTTCTATACTCAATACTCTGACTGATGAAAGCCAATGTACCAAAAGCCTTCTTTACCACCCTATGTGATCCCACTTTCAGGGACATGTGCCCCTGTACTCCAAGATCCGTCTGCTCGACAATACTCCTCAGGGCCCTAACATTCACGGCAAAGATCCTGCCTTGGTTGACTTCCCAAAATGCAACACCTCACACTTATTTGCATTGAACTCCATTAGTTATTTTTCAGCCTACTTGCCCAGATGTGCAAGATCCTGCTGTGATGTCTGATAACCATCATCACTGTCTACGATACCACCTACTTTTGTGTAATCTGTAAACGTATTTAATATGCCTTGCACATTCTCGTGTAAATCAATTATCTAAACCATGAACAGCAATGGGCCAAGAGTTGATCCCCGAGGCACACCATGTCATAAGTCTCCAGTCCGAAAAACATTGTTCCACCACCACCACCCTCTGCTTCCTTCCATGAAGCTAATTCTGTATCCAGGAAGCTAGCCTTCCTTGATGCATGTGATCTAACCTTGAGCAGCCTACCATGTAGAACCTTATCAAAAGCCTTACTGATGTCCATATAGACTATGCGTATGGCCTTGCCCTCTTTAAACTTCTTGGCAGCTACTTCAAGAAACTCAATCAAATTTGTGAGACACGATCTCCCACATACAAAACCATGTTGATCATCCCTAAGTAGCCTCTGTCTATCCTAATGCATATCTTATCCCTCAGAATCCTCTCCAGTAACCTACCACAGATGTTAGGCTCACTGATCAATAATTCCTAGGCTTTTCTTTGCATCCCTTCTTAAATAGAGACACAACATTAGCCATGCCCCAGGGGAAGTCAAGAACCTGAGGACATAGGTTTAAGGAGAGAGAGCAAAGACTCTTTCCCTCAGCCACGACCAAAAATGCCATATATTCCCATCAGAGCTCCTGCAATTTCTTCATTAGCTGTCCTCGGATATTTCTGATCAGGCCCCACCTTTCATACTCCTTAAGGACATCCAGCAACCTCTCGACTGTAACACAGACTGTCGTCAAGACATCTCCATTAACTGTCGCAAGTCCACCAGTTTTCATGTCTTTCACCACAATAAAAACAGAGAAATACTTGCCCATCTCAATTTGCAAAGAGTGGATTAACCTTTGCCCTTTCCCTTGTGGGACCTTCTACATTGGCTAAGTAAACTTTCCTGAACATATTAGAAATACTAATTGAAGACCATGCTTATCTCCAGTGACTCCTCACAGAGGGACTCTATTCTCACTCTAGTTACCCTTTTTCCCTTAATGTTCATAAAATATTGTTGGATTCTCCTTAATTGTATTTGCCAGGGCTATCTCTTGCCCCCTTTATGCCCTCCTGATTTCTTTAAATATGCTCCTCAGTCCTTAAACTCCTCCAGAGCTACATTTGATCTCAACTGCCAATATCTGGCCCATGCCTCTTTTTCCTGACCAGTGCCTAAATTTTTCTGTTCATCCAAGCTTCCTTACTCCCACTGGTCTTGCCCTGCATTTTAACAGGAACATGCATGCTTTGAACTCTCACCATCACATTTTTAAAAGCATCCCACTCCTCAGACATCCCTTTGCCTGCAAACAACTTACTCCAATCAACGTTTGCAAGTTCCTGTCTGATAACATCATAGTTGTCCTTGCGCCAATTCAGAACTTTAACTTGTGTCCCTGCCCTGTTCTTATCCATAACTATTTTAAAGCTGATAGAACTGTGGTCGGAGGTCCCCACGGGCATGCCTACCGACATTTCAGTCACTTGCCCATCTCAATTTGCTAAGAGTGGATTAACCTTTGCCCTTTCCCTTGTGGGACCCTCTACATTGGCTGTAAACTTTCCTGAACATATTTGACAAATTCCATCCCGTCTAAGCCCTTGGCAATCCCAGTCTATATTGGAAAAAGTTAAAATCCCCTGCTATGATAACCCTATTATTCTTGCAGCTATCTGGAATCTCCTGGCATATTTGTCCCTCTAATTCCTGTTAACTATTTGGGGACCAATAGAACAATCCCAATAAAGTGATCATCCTTCATTTATTTCTTCGCGCCACCATTTCCCTTCATTAGATGAACCATCAGTAATGTTATTTGACTTTAGAGTTTTAGAAATATAGCATAGCATGGAAACAGGCTGTTCAGCCCACCTTGTAAAGGCCGACCATCGATCACCTGTTCACACTAGTTCAATGTATCTTACTTTCGCACCACTCCCTACACACAAGAGACAGGGCCCAATTAATCTGCAAACCTGTACATCTTTGGGATGTTTAAAGAAACCAGAGTACCTGGAGAACACCCACACGGTTACAGGGAGAACTTGTAAACTCCACACAGAAGCACCCAAGGTCAGGATTGAACGTGGATCTATGGCGGTGTGAGGCAGCAGCTGTACCAGCTACACCATTATGCCGCCCTGGCCCCACTGCCAAATATCCTGGCAATCTCGGACGATTGCTATAACATTTTCTTTAATCAGTAAAGCAACCCCCCCCCCCCCCCTCCTCTTTTCCCCCAGGTGTTCCACCTCGCAATCTAGTTTAAACCATCCAGAGTATGACTAGCAAACCTGCCTGCCAGAATATATGCAAAGTGTTGGAGTAACTCAGTGGTCAGGTAGCATTTCTGGAGAAAAAGGATGGGTGATGTTTTTGGCGGAGACCCTTTGCTCCAGTTCAGGAGCACCCCACCCACGTGCATCTCTGCCCCAGAAGAGATCCCAATGGTTCCCAAAAATCGAAATCCCTGCCCCATGCACCAACCAACTCCTCAGCCACAGATTCACCAGTCGTATCTTCCTGTTTCTACCCTCACTAGAACGGGGCATTGGGAGCAATCAGGAGATTACCCATGAGATCCTGCTTTTTAACCTTTTGCTGTATTCACTCCACAGGACATCATCCCTCTTCCTACCTAGGAAATTTGTGCCAGTGTGTACAATAACTTCCAGCTGCTCACTTTCCCTCCTTGAGAATGTTCTACAGCTGCTTGGATATCTTGGGAGCTGGCACCAGGGAGACAACACAGCACCCTGGGGGCTCGTTTGCTGTCACATAACCTCCTGCCTGTCCCTCTAACTAAGCAGTCTCCAATCTATCGTTCATCTGACTTCACCTTTCCCCGTTGGACGTATCTCTCACAGGCATAGTCCTCAGGAACACTGAAAGTTCCCTGACTTTCCACCGCCATCTTTACTGTACTAGACCAAGGGAGATTTACGATAAAAAGGAAAAAACACGAACTGTACCTTATCTCGCCCTCTCCGCTAAAGCCTCATACTTGCCCTCCACACGGCACTTCAACCAAAGCCTCACACTTGCCCTCCCAATGGCCGCTCCACATATCCACCTTCCTTTTATGTACTCGCCAGGAGCAGTCATTCCAGGATGCTAACTGCTTTCATCTCCAACTGAAACTCTTCTCAGTTCATTATCAGTGGGGCCTCAATAATTATCTGGCCTTTTGTAAGTCCCACTCTTTTGCTCCTCTTTTCAGCTTCTCCTCTTTTCACCTGTTCCATCTCGGTACCTAAATGGGAAGTGACACAGCTGGCGTCCTGGTGCCATCGCAACAACCTGGAGCCCAATGCTCTCGACAGTGGAACTAATTGTAGACGTTCAAAGAGATCCCCCTCCCCTCCCCCCACTCACCATCAACAACACCATAGTCACATCTGTGGAGTCATTTAAGTTCCTTGGAACCATCATCTCCAGAGACCTTAAATGGGGGGCCACTATCGACTCCACAGTCAAAAAGGCCCAACAGAGGATGTACTTCCTGCGTCAACTGAGGAAACACAATCTGCCACAGGCAATGATGGTCCAATTCTATATACCGCTATCATTGAGTCCGTCCTCACCTTCTCCATCATGGTCTAGTTTGGCTCAGCCACCAAGCATGACATCCGGAGGCTGCAACGGATCATTCGCACAGCTGAGAAGGTTGTTGGCTGCAACCTTCCCCCCATTGATGAACTATACACTGCAAGGGCCAGGAAGCAAGCGGGCAAGATCATCTCTGAACCCTCTCACCCTGGCCACAAACGTTTTGAAGCACTTCCCTCTGGAAGGCGACTCCGGACTGTCAAAGCAGCCACAGCCAGACGTAAAAACAGCTTTTTTTCCACGAGTGATGGTTCTACTCAATAACCAAAGTCTGTAGTCTCTTTTTTGCTCTGGTTTATTTTCACCCACATGTTTAGACCATAATAATAATAATAATAATATTCATTTATTGTCATTGCAACGAGTACAACGAAATTAAAAAATAGCCAATCCTGACGGTGCGTACAAACATATATGCAATAAATGCAAAAACAAATAAATACATAAATACAATTAAATACAATTATATTAAGTACAAGATTTTTTAACGGTGTTGCCTAGTGCAAAGGTAGTGTTCAGTTCTCGTATGGCCCTGGGGTAAAAACTGTTCTTAAGTCTGTTTGTTCGGGATTTGATCGACCTGAAACGTCGACCAGAGGGCAGATGAACAAACAGACGGTGGCCGGGGTGGGATGGATCTTTTATTATTTTGCCTGCTCTACTGAGGCAGCGTAGGCTGAACAGGTGCTCCAGGGAGGGCAGTGAGCAGCCGATGATCTTCTGGGCCGTCGTGATGACCCTCTGAAGGGCCTTCCTGTCCTTTTCTGAGCAGCTGGCATACCATGTGGTTATACAGTATGCCAGCACACTCTCGATGGAGCAGCGATAGAAGGACAACATGAGCTTCTCCTGCAGGTTGGTTTTCCTGAGGATCCTCAGGAAGTGGAGTCTCTGCTGTGCCTTCTTTACTGTGGTGATGGTGTTGGTAGACCAGGTAAGATCCTCTGCGATGTGCGTACCCAGGAACCTGAAAGCTGGTACCCTTTCCACACAGACCCCATTGATGTAGAGTGGGTCGTAATCTACACTGGTTTTTCTAAAGTCAATTATAAGTTCCTTTGTTTTGGAGGAGTTCAGGACCAGATTGTTCACTGAACACCATGCTGCCAGCCTTTGGATTTCATCCCTATAGGCTGTCTCATCTCCTTCTGAGATGAGTCCAACCACAGTCGTGTCATCCGCGAACTTGATGATGGTGTTGGTGGGATGGGTGGGGGCGCAGTCGTGAGTGTAGAGGGAGTAAAGGATGGGGCTCAACACACAGCCCTGTGGTGAGCCGGTGCTCAGTGTAATGGTGGAGGAGAGGTGAGGGCCTATTTTGACGGTCTGGGGGCGGTTGGTCAGGAAGTCCTTGATCCATTGGCAGATGGTTTGGGAAAATCCAAGGCCGGAAAGTTTGGTGACCAGTCTGCTCGGGATGACCGTGTTAAAGGCAGAGCTGATGGTGTATCCTTATGTTTTGATGTGTTTATGCTTTATTCTTAATTGTTAACTGTATGTTTGTGTTGTCATTTGTGAGTGGAGCACCAAGGCACATTCCTTGTATATGCACATACTTGGCCAATAAACTTATTCCTTCATTCATTCATAAATAGACCGTTTATGAGGAAGGTTGAGAGGAGGCCTGATAGAAGTATATGAAATTATTAGAGACATAGATAGGGTAGGCAGTCAGAACTTTTTGCCCGGGATGAAAATATCAAGTACTAGAGGGCATAGCTTTAAGGTAAGAGAGCAAAATTTAAAAAAGATATGAAGGGCAAGTTTCTTTCCACTCAGGAAACCACTGCGGGGAGTAGCGGTGCAGGAAGATACAATGGTAGCATTTAAGAGTCTATGGATTATGCAGGGAATGGAGGGATATGGATTATCCGCAGGCAGATAAGAGTTGGTCTTGGTAACATATTCGACAGAGACGTTGTGTGCCGATGGGCTTCCTGTGTCGTACTATTCTATGCTCTATGTTGGGGACTATTGGAGGATATAACCTTGCTTCCACCAAAAAAATGACATTGGTAACTGAGGAAATGAAAACATTCATTTACTTCAGGGAGAATATTTTTATGTCTTTCTCTAAGCTAGCTTCAAACTGTATTCTCTTGACACATGATAGTTATCTTCTGTTGCAGAACGTCATGATGCCCTATACGTGGTGGGATCGTTGGATGAGACTCTAGAACTGAGAGGAATGCGTTACCATCCAATTGATATTGAGACCTCGGTGCTCAGGTCACACAAGAGCATTGCTGAATGGTAGGACATAAATATTGTGAATTATCTATGGAACTGGTGGATTGGTAGAAGTTAGCTTGATTCACCAACTGCTTTGCTTGAAAATTCTTGTTTCCAATTTATTTGCAAAGTGTATGCAATGTGGGATAACACTTTTTAGGTTGACGTTAATTTAATGAGTGTGTCATTGTTACAAGAGAGTAATGAATTGGGAAAGATTTGTAGGAAATTAGTATTTAGAAGGAGAAAAATAAAAGATGACACTTATGGTAATGGGGAAAAGTGATGAATTGAAAAGGTTCATCAAAAAGTAGCTGAATCGACCTGCAGAATCCTCGTCACATAGGTGAGACAGATGTTAAGAGAAACATCATGAATGTTTGCAGAATATTTGGAAGAATCTCAGAGGCACTAGGTTGGGAGGTAGTCACCTTGAAGATTGTCACCTTGAAGTAGTCATAAACAAATTTCCAGGTTTGCATTCCTTGTGGACCGGTGGAGGATATTGTCAGGGAACATCGACAAAAGGGGTTCAATGGAACCAGACACCTGTGGAAAAGTGGAAAGTTGATCTTATGCTACCAGAATTTAACCCTACAACAAGGACTCCTAGAAGGAATATGGTCTTTAATGGAGGTGCAACAAGGCCTCCAGGTGTGGGTTCAAATCAATGGATTTGACATCCCCACTCGGGGATGAAACCAACTCTGCAGCTACCTTGTCCAACAGTGAATTAATATTGTCTATTTCAATTAAATCAGTAAGATGGAATCGTTCTGAAGGGAACAAAGTTGAAGCTATGATAAGAGGAAGCAATTGGATTATTGCAAAGCAGAGAAATTAATTGGCGTTGGAGTACAACCTTGTAAAATGGGAACTGACAAAATTGGATGAAAGTAAGCACAACAAAGAATGAAAAGTCTTGAGTGGAGGGGCAAAAATGAGCTTACACAAGCTAACCAGCTGGTGAATTGAATGTTGTCTGAAAAAAGGTAGAATCTCAGTGTTGACAGTAAATAAATTAAATTGGTTTAGAAGATGAGAGAGTTATTTTCCAAGGGTACAAAACAATATCAAAATAAATTGAAATACAGTCAAAAAGATTAATAACAGATATTGTCTTCCAGAATAAATAGTTACATTTGAGGAGATTAAATGCCAGTCAAAATCAGGCATATGAATCCTTCAGCCTAGTTCAGCAAAAGAGCACACTTGTGCCATAGAGGTCTGGGCATGAGATGTGATCTCAATGGATGGCGTGACAGCAGAGAAGTAGTCAATCATGAATTACCTTCTACAAGCCAACATCTTAATTATTTACGATAAATTAAAGAGGTATCATAATGTGATATGGATAATTGGTGTTTAACTCCATGGGCTTAACACAGGGTGGGCAGCACAATGCTTCAATTCCATTTCTAATTGTTTTTGTTTCTTCTTCTGCAGTGCTGTCTTTACATGGACCAATCTGCTCGTTGTTGTGGTTGAATTGGACGGTTCTGAGCAGGAAGCACTGGACTTGGTTGCCTTAGTTACCAATGTTGTTTTAGAAGAACATTATCTGATTGTAGGAGTGGTAGTTGTGGTGGACCCAGGGGTGATTCCCATCAACTCGCGTGGTGAGAAGCAGCGGATGCACCTTCGGGATGGTTTCCTAGCTGACCAGCTTGATCCCATTTATGTGGCCTATAATATGTGAGCCGACTGCTCTGATTGCCTATTGCTACTCTGCCTGAGTGACAGTATTTGCCGGTGCCATGAATGTCCACATCGATCTTGTATGCTGCACTAAGAATGAGAACAAAGAGAAAGCCAGACCATGCTGGGAGGCGGTGCTGCGTGCATTAAAGCCATACATCCAGTATGATCTGTCATCCATTTCTCATGATGATGTGCTCTGCAGAGCTCCAGTGACAGTCGTGTTAAAAGGCAGCAGACTACCCTACTACACCACTGCTGGTGCCATATTAAATGTGAAGTAGTGTTCTAGAAACGCCACTGATTCACAATACATTAAAAAGACTACGCAACTGTAACAGGGACATATCTTCATACATCAGACTTCCTGCAAGACTGGGAGGCAACTGAGTTTTGAGTCACCAATGTTACCGTTTTCATAAATCCCTGCTTTTCTTCGCAGTTTGTGGTATCACGCACACTGTGTGGCTGTGGATTTGGAAATTCTTTTTAAAATCTATTTATTCTGTTAATGAGTGGATATAGATGGATGGATGGATGGGCAGGTAATCTATCCATGAACCGGGGCGGGGTTGGGGCAGGCATTTTAAAGTTGTGCTCATCTTCAAGCTAATCCACTATTCACGTCGCTAAGAAGTAAGGGGAAAATGGTTGAGGATATTGCTTATGTTGAGTTCTAGGTTGTCCTGTGATGTTCGCACTAATGGCTTAGAGTGGAACTCTAGAGGAGTTTTTAATCCTACCATTGTATTGTGATCTGCAGAGCTGGTGAGGATCTTGCCAACTTTTCATTGTTGTAATTGCCCACTAACCATGGTAATCTGGTCCAAGCATCAGAAAGCCGCAATCAGTCCACCTTACCTACATTAGGAGCATTATCTCTCCAGGAAGAATAAATAAGTATCCTGTTGTTTTAATGAATATCCTATTCTGATATTTTTTATAAAATATTTTTCATTCCATGTGTCATTTCATCCATGGAATCCAACTGCAGTACTGCCATCGTAAATTATGGAAGGAAATAGTCAATGTTATGTCAGACCTTGAAATGCTATGGGAGTCGATCCTCTGTCATATGGATATTCAGATCTATTCTTGAGTAGCTTTCCTCAGAAAGTTATAATGGGTTTGAATATGTGTGAAATGAAACCTTACTGTTTGATTATATCCAACATTTGCCAGTTGCTACAATTTGCACCATGTTGCTGGCGTGCACTTGCATACCTGGCTGGCTTTTCTTGCATTCTTGGTCTTGAGATATAACACAACTTGGTGATTGCATAAATAAAGTTATTTCACACATTTCCAGATTTTGCCAAAAACTTTATTTCCAATGGGTTCAAAGGTTTCAAGGAGTCATCTGGTTTATTTGTTTGTCATGAGTAAGACCACCTTAAATTTTTACCCTTGTACTGAAAATCATTTTGTAAATCATATAAATGAATAATCGTCACTGCATGAAATATCGACGCCTCACAATGTTCTGATGTTTGCAATTTGGTCAGAGCATCCTTTCCTTTTAAACCAAGCGATCTATAATTTGAAAAGAAAGGAAAAACAGCAAAGATTCTAACTGCAATATAAAAGTGTTGAAATTCAATGGGTATATCCCAGACAGGCTAACTCAATTGTTTAAGCAGGATTCCTGTGCATGTTTATAGATCAGCTGTCAGATGCAGTCCATTGTTGAAGTTGCTCGGCAACTTGTGCTAACAAAAGGTAGGAACCCTACAACAGGACTTGAAAATGCATCTGCAGTGCAGGCAGTTTAAAAAATGCAACTTAAATTAACAATAACTACTAGCCTTGCCAGAGAATCATCTGTACCACACAGGTGCAGGAAATCAGAAACACAGAATTCTGAATCAGCCAGCTAGGAAGCACCTATTGAGTGGAAAAAGAGTCAACATTTGAGGTCAACGATACAAAACAGAAAATCTTTGAACTACTTAGCAGATCAGGTCATGTCTGTTGGAAGAGGGATAAAGTCAATGTTTCAGGTCAAAGACCAACATTTCTGTTTTTACATGGGATATTTCCAGTATCCGTAGTTTGTTTTTGATTCTCATTTATTTTCTGAGGTCAAAGACCCTAATGTTCACATTTCCTTTGAATCTATTTCCTTCTCTATACACTTCTTAACCTGCTGCAACCTTCCCGATTTTCTGTTTCTATTTCAACAAGTTCAGTTTTAGGTTTGTCATTAAAGGCAATATAAATTTATTTAAAACACATTTTCTGAGTATGGTGGTTTAATTTCAATTCATGGATGATTTGTTTAGCCAGACTTTGTGGTACAGATGATTCTCTAGCAAAGTTAGTATGTATTGTCTCTCTCCCATCAGAACATCAGAACATTGTTGATTACCCTTGAGAAGGTGGGGGTGGGGCGAGGGGGGGCAGTGCCTTAAACTGCTGCATCTCCCTGGTCTTCCTTAACTAGGGTTTAAACTAGATTGGCAGGGAGACTGGATCCAATGCAGGAGTGAGGCAGATGAGGCCAGTTGGGAAGGTGATGAAAGCAGGTTCAGTGGACAGGATAGATACATGTGACTGGGACTTTAAAGCTGTTACAGAAACCTGGCTAAGGGAGGGACAGGACTGCCAGTTTAATATTTCAGGATGCAGATGCTGTAGACATGACAGAGGTGGGGGGTAAAAAAGGGGAGAAAATTGCTTTATTGATTAAGGACAATGTCGTGGCAGTAGCCAAGATAACAATATGGGCGGTCTGTCCACTCAGACTATATGGGTGGAGCTGAGAAATAAAAAGGGATGATCATCTTGTTGGGAGTGTACCATAGACCCCCCCAATAGTCAATGGGAATTAGAAGAACAAATATGTTAGGAGATTGCAGGTAACTGCAAAACTAATGGGTTCTCATGGTTAGGGATTTTAACTTTCCCGATATCGACTGGTACTGCCAGAGTGCCACGGTCTTCGAATGGGGTCGAAAATGTCAAATGCATTCAGGAAAGTTTGCACCAGGCAATATGTAGAGGGCCCTGTAAGGCAGAGGACAAAGCTTGACTTATTCTTATGAAATTGGGAAGGGCAAGTGACTGAAATGTCAGCGGGTGAGCCTGTTGGGACCAGCAACCACAATTCTACTAGCTTGTAAAATAATTATAGATAAGGACAATTTGTGCCCACAAGTTCTGAATTGGGGCAAAGCCAACTTCGATGGTATTTGATGGGAACTTGCTTAAGATGATCGTGGACAAAGGGGAAGTGGGATGCTTTTAAAAGAGTAAGAGTTCAAGGCATGTATATTCCTGTTGGAATAAATGGCAAGGCAGCTGTATGGCAGAGTAAGAAACCCTGGATGACGAGAGAAATTGAAGCATTGGTCATGAGAAAGGAGGCAAGGGCCAGGTATAGGCAGCTGGGATCAGGTGTATTCCTCCGATGACCAGGAGATAGCTCTGGAAGTAAAAAATAAGGAGAATTCAAAGAGATTTCCTAAGTGCATTAAGGGAAAGACAGTAACTAGAGAGAGAGAATAGGGCCCTTCACAAACTAAAGTGGTCATCTGTATGTGGAGCCGCAGGAGATGAGCAAAGTCCTCATTGAGTATTTCCCCTCATTACTGTGGAGAAAAATATGAAGGCGAGCAAAGTTGGGACAGTTAATGGAGATGTCTTGAGGGCAATCCGTATTACAGTCGAGGAGGTTCTGGACATCCAAGGATGTATGAAGGTAGATATATTTTCCGGGCCTGATCAGGTTTATGGGAGGACGCTGTGGGAAGCTAGAGAAGAAATTGCGACGCCCCGGCTGAGATTTATGAATCATTGTTAGACACGGTGAGGTGCTGGATGACAGGAGGGTGGCTAATGTTTTGCCTCTATTAGGGAAGCAATGGTAATTGAGAACTGTAGACCAGTAATGGTAATTGCTTCCTAAAACAATGGTAATTGAGAACTGTAGACCAGTGAGCCTAACATCTGTGGTAGGTAAATTACTGGAGAGGATTCTGAGGAATATGACATTTATGTATTTGGATAGACCTTACCGCTAAAACCTTTTTCAGAAGTTGTCTTAGATTTGATGGATGTAGCCTTGGTGAGTAAATTATACTAAGTTATGTAGATGGTGCATGTTGCAGCAATAGTGTGCAGGGTGGTGAAAGAATGAAATGTTTGCACAAGTGGATTAGGTGCAAATAAAACTACCTATTTTGTCCAGGGTGGTGTCAAGCTGCTTCAATGTCAGAGCTGCAGTTATTTGGGAAAATGGAGAATACAAGATCACACTAGAGATGTGCCTTGTAGGTAGATGGAAATGCCTTATTGAGTCAATTGTCACAGGATATTGGCACTGGCTGCCTCATTATCTAACATGCTGTTCCAGTTTACTTTGTGGTAAATTATAACCATGTTGTTGCGGGACAATGTGTTGCTTCAGAACATTTTGTTGGAGTTACCTAACATCTGGGGCACAATGACTTGTCTCGTAGATGAACTGGTTTAACTGTCCTCAGATTTGGAACATGGGAGAAGCATAAAATATAGAAGAGAACAAGATCAGCTTGGACACGAGGAGGTCTCTGTGCCGAAAACAATCCCACAAGATGTCTTCAGGGAGCACTTCTACCTCAACAATGCATGATCCAACTGGGGCTGGGAGCTTGGATGCTCGCTTGGTTAAAGGATTGAAAAGGATCATTTTCAGCTCGTCTGTTACTGAGATCATTTTTTAAAAAATCTATAATGAAAATGAAAGAATATTTTGCTGATGGTACGAAGGATGACGAAAGTGAGCTATAAGTGCATTTAAAAGTTCCTGCAATGGCCATATTTGAGGGAAACCACAACAGATTGAAGTTCTACAATACTGCTGCATCCAGACATTGGTGGTGTTGGATAATAAAACAACAAAACAGGAGGATTTGTGTCATCCTCTAGAAAGGCCAAACTCAATCTGAAAGGAAAAGGCAAAGCTAAAACATTTGCAAATGCCTTTAACTAAAAGTGCACAGTGAATTACCAGTTTTGGCATTGTCACTGAATCTCATCTTCAGCGAATACAATTCAACCCATGTAATATCAAGAACTATCACACTGCACTGCATACAGTCTGAGCAGCAAGCTCCATGGTTAGCCTAACCCTATATGGTCCAGTTGTTCCAGTACAGATAAACCTCTTGACCTACCCGACAAAGTAGAGATTGCAAAGTTATGTCCTGTCCACAGAAGCAGGCCAAATCTTGTCAGTTGCCACTTCATGAATCAGCTCAATCATCAACTAACTGATGGAAATAATTGACAATGCTATCAAATTACACATCAACAACATATGATGATGGTCCATCTGGGTCTTCCAAGATTTCCTTATAACCACCTAAATATGAACAAAAGTAAGAATTCAATGGTGGTATGATAATCTTCAACAGCAAGGAGCGCATACCAATTGAAGTTAGAGGGGATCTGGCAGAATCCACTTACAATAAAGAATTGATTGTAGTTGTTAAAGGCTAATCATCTCTGCCCATGATTTTCCTCAAAAGATTATTATAGATTGTCATAATCTGCTGCCTCATCTATCATCTTGCATTCGTCACAAGGTAAGAAATGCGGATGCATATTTATGACTACAAAATGTTGCGACTGAAGCAAGTCTGAGACTCGGTATTCAATCGCAACTAACTCACTCCTTGACTCAAGTTCTCACCATCTGTAAGTATCTGGGTGAGTTTTAGTTCAACAACACTCAAGTTGTACCACATTGTGCAAGAAATTGTTGCCTGCTTTGTTGTCACACTATTCAAATTCCTAAACACTTATTCCTTCCAAAAAGGTTGTTCAGTGACAGCACTATATTATCTACAAAAGGCACTGCTGAAACCCATTCAGACTTCTCCAACAGCACATCCTCAATCTCTCAGAGAACCCCATCCTTTTTTAAATAAAGGATTGCCCATTCAAGGTAAAGGCAGCATTTTATTTCTGAGGGTCATTAGTCTTTGGAATTCTCATCCTCAAAGGGTGGTGAAAGAGTTTTAAAAATATTTTCAGGCACAGTAGGCAGATGCCTGATAAGCAGGCGGAATGTGCAGCAAAAAAACTGCAGATGCTGGTTTAAATTGAAGGTAGACACAAAATGTTGGAGTAACTCAGCGGGTCAGGCAGCATCTCAGGAGAGAAGGAATGGGTGACGTTTCGGGTCGAGACCCTTCTTCAGACTGAAGATGACGGATGACAGGCTTGTGCAAGTATAAGAAAATAGGGAGTTGAGGTTGGATTCAGATCTTGTTAAATGACAAACTAGGCTTGGGGAGTTCAATGGCATTATGCTAATAATTCGCATATCCTCAAGCCCGCTTGCAACATGCTGGATATTGAAGCAATATGTGTTCTGATGAAGCAAGCACTGGTATGTTCAATTTGAGCTAATTGGCAAGATTTAATATTCTGATCAAACACGTGACAACTGGCTGCCTCCAACAGAAAAAGTTCCTTCTTCCCATGACATTCAATGGCATTACTTTATTGCCAAATATCTAACCAATATCTTTTAGTACCACTGATTTTAAAAATCAAGTAATGACCAGCCATACAAAATACCGTGGCTTGAGATATTTAACAGGGACTGCCTCATTCCCAGTCTCTGCAAAGTCTGTACAGCCACGAAGAGTTGGCATGGAATAGTCTCTGCTTGTTCAGATGTTTTTGTCAAATAACACTAAAGAATTTCCACAACACCTAAGAGAATTTAGCGTGCTTTACTGAAGCATCATTCAAAACTGGTCATCTCGGGTCATCTTGATCCGTCTGCAGAAGCTGGCAGAACGTGTCTACCCAGAGTTACAGTGCGGTTTCCGAACTGGAAGGTCAACAGTAGACATGGTCTTCTCCCTTCACCAACTCCAGGAGAAGTGCAGAGAACAGTGGATGCCCCTGTATATTGCTTTCAATGTGCTGTTATGTTTGTGTGCTACTGTATGTTTCATTTTTTTCCTTAGTACCTAATCAGATGTACAGCACTTTGGTCAACGTGGGTTGTTTTTAAATGTGCTATACAAATAAAATTGACTTGACTTGACTTGACTCACCAAGGCGTTTGACTTCGTCAGCAGAGATGGCCTATTCAACCAAACAAATCAATATTAACTCTCTCTGACCTTGATTCTTGTCGAGGGGGGAGGGGGCGTGGGGGTGGGTGTGTTATGCCTGCTTCTAATGGGAGGTCGTGTAAGTAACCATCCAGCATAGTTTGAGTGCAATCAGCCACAAAGTTATAGATGTATAATTGCCATATTCTTGAGAGTGATATGCCTCACCTTGGAGCATATAAGGGGGGTTTTACTGGCTAAAAACACGCATAATTGTTCTTTTCCCCCCATTCCAAGCCCCTAATCTTGGTGGTGATTGCTCTGGCTCTGAATTTAACTAACATTCTTATTTGAAAAATGTATTTGAAATTATGTGCTTAAAATTAATTACTGCAATAAGTCACATTTTTTGGATAAATATAAAACATTCTGTTGGGTGGGGGAGAGGGGGAGTGCGGGTGGGGGGGGTGAGTGGGGGGAGGGGAGGGGGTAGTGGGGGTGGTGAAGGGGAGTAGGGGGGAGGGGAGGGGAAGGGGGGACGAGGTGGGGTAGGGGGGCATGGAGTGGGTGAGTGGGGGGAGGAGGGGGGATAAGGGGGATTGAGTGGATGAGTAGGGGGGATGAGGGTGCTAGACAAATACAGGAGAGGCTTTGGGTCCTCGGCTTGCTCTGACCCAGGAGAGGCCCGCGGGGAGGGGGAGAGGAGGGTAGGAGTGGGGGTAGGGGTGGGATGGGGAGTGGGGGGAGGGGGAAATGGGGCGGGTGGGGGTGGGGGGAGGGGAGGAGGGAGTAGGGGTGTGGGGATGAGGGAGATTGAGTGGGTGAGGGGGGCTGAGGGTGCTAAACAAATATAGGAGAGGTTTGGGTCCACAGCTCACTCCGGCTGCAGCGCTGGCGCCATGGGGCCAAGGTGAGTGGCACCCTCTCCCCTTCCATGTCTCCCTCTCCCCTTCCCTGTCCCTCTCTCCCCTTCCCTGTCCCCCTCTCCCCTTCCCTGTCCCCCTCTCCCCTTCCCTGTCCCCCTTTCCCCTTCCCTGTCCCCCCTTCCCTGTCCCCCCCTTCCCTGTCCCCCTCTCCTCTTCCCCCCTCACCCGCCCACAGCCCAGGAGACACTCCCCGCTCGGCAGCCCATTTTTGGAAAAGACCTCGGATCCATCTTGGCCTCTTTATTTTACATAGGATCTCTATTTTATTGATTTTATTTTGAGACAGAGGTTCACCTGCACATCCTCCAACCTCATCTATTGTATCCGCTGTTCCAGATGTCAACTTCTCTACATTGGCGAGACCAAACGCAGGCTCGGCGATTGTTTCGCTCAACACCTTCGCTCAGTCCTCCTTATCGACCTGATCTCCCGGTGGCTGAGCACTTCAACTCCCCCTCCCACTCCCAGTCTGACCTTTCTGTCATGGGCCTCCTCCGGTGTCATAGTGAGGCCCACCGCAAATTGGAGGAACAGCACCTCATATTTCCCTTGGGCAGCTTACAGCCCAGCGGTATGAACATTGCTCCTCTGTCCCTCTCTTCCCCTCCCCCTTCCCAGTTCTCCCATTGTTTTCCTGTCTCCACCTAAATCCTTTCTTTGTCCTGCCCCCCCTCGACCACGAAACGTCACCCATTCCTTCTCTCCTAGGTGCTGCCTGGCCTGCTGAGTTACATTTTGTGATACCTTTTATTGATATTCATTTTTTAAAAGTAATTTATTTTAAAGAAAGGGTGAGGGGTGGGGGCAGAGGGAGGGTGCAAGACCAATACAGGAGAGGCTTTTGTCCGCAGCTCGCTCTGGCTGCAGTGCTGGTGCCATGGGGCCGAGGTCAGTGGCACCCTCTCCCCTTCCCTGTACCCCCTCACCCCTTCCCTGTCCAACCTTGCCCCTTCCCTGTCCCCCCCTTGCCCCTTCCCTGTCTCCCCTCGCCACTTCCCAGTCCCCTCTCATCCCATCCCTGTCCCCCCCTCGCCCGCCTACGGCCACCCATTTTTGGAAAAGACCTTGGATCCATCTCGGGCGCTTTATCTTACATAGGATCTTTATTTCATTGATATTCTTTTTTTTTTTAAAGCTATTTATTTTAAAGAAAGGGTGAGTGGGGGGTCAGGGTGCTAGACCAATACAGGAGAGGCTTTGAGTCGTCCACGGCTCGCTCTAGCTGCAGCGCTGGCACCATGGGGCCGAGGTCAGTGGCACCCTGTCCTCTTCCCTGTCCCCACTCACCCGTCCCCGGCCCTGGGAGACACTCCCCGCCCGACCGCCCATTTTTGGAAAAGACCTCGGATCCATCTCTGCCTCTTAATTTTACGTAGGATCTTCATTTCATTGAGATTTTTTGTTTAAAGCAATTTATTTTAGAAAAAACGTGATTTTCTCAAGTCACAATGGGAACCCAACGAGGAATGGGCGCAACGGGTCCACTTGTCTAATATATATATCTATATACTAAAACTCGTGTTTGTTTGTTCCTGAACTGCATCCAAAACAGTACACGATAGCCCGACAATTTTAGGTCTACCTTACTCACCGTCGTCCCTTTGGTGCTAAGGGGAGGTTGGGGGGATGGAGTGGGTGAGTGGGGGGGGGGGTTTGGGGGAATAGAGTGGGTGAGTAGGTGAGGGGGGGATTGAGGGGGGATGGAGTGGGTGAGTGGCAGGGGAGAGGAAGTGGGGGAGGGGAGGGTGCTACACCAATGCAGGAGAGGTTTGGGCCCAATGGGGTCCACAGCAGCTCGTATGTTAAAATTGATCAAATGTATTTCCAAATAAATGCTACCCAATTAGAGATTGATAACCATCTATAAAGTGAATGCACAATGTTTCCATAAAATTTATATTGAACCTTGGGATGTTGGCATCTCTGAAAAGGTTCCATTATCTATCCTCATTGTCTTGAAAAAAACTGTGTTCCTTCTGCCCGAACAATTGAAGACCTTATGATTATTGTTCCTCTTTCAATTAAGTGGTTTGTTCAGTGTGAATACTTGTAAAACTGAACAAAGGTAGTGTTCAATCCCTCGGTGGTTTGAACCATCTCGCAGTACCTCCCTCCTCCTTTCTCCCAATCTCCTTTTGTCCTACTCTCCGAGGTATCTGTTCTTTTCCTTTCTGGCTTTTTTTTATCACGTTTAAATTTGATTGAAGCAAACCTTGAGTTGCCATAGGCCCGAGTTCTGGAATTTATTTTCCTGTATTTCGCTGTCTCTCATTGCTCATTTAGGCATGCCTCTAAACCACCACCTTTGACCAAGGTTTAGCCACCTGCCCTGTTATGTGAATTTCTGTCAACCTTTATTTGTTGATGCTGCCATGGAGTACCTTGAATTTGTTACATTTTAAGTGCTAGGTAAATTTGTTGTCATTTTAACATGCAAGCCCCAACTTCATACAGTTCTGTGTTCTGAAGGTATCAGTTAAATGCTAAACTGTTGTGATTTAAAGTTGCCTTAAATTCAAAGCTAGTCCTTTGAAAATTGCCCTTGGAAAGGAGTTATGGCTTACATAGTGAAAGGATATGATGGACACCTGTCACCTTCTGATTTTGCACATCTCAACCATGACAACAATGGAAATTACATTTTAAATAATATACATTAGATCATAACTGTTCTATAATTCTGTCTATCTTAGTTACGTGTACCATAAAACCTTTAACGAACAGACATCAATTTGTATTAATTTTGAAATGTTCTACTAATTATAACCTTGACAGCTTTGTGAATGAGGACTTAAAGCAAGAGAATTATTAGCACTGCTTAAAAAATACAATATTGCTGAAGTTATCATAAAAAGGTAATTTGGATCGAGTTTTTGGACAAAAATAAAAGCAGCAGAACACTGGTGTTTTTTAAATCAATATATACCTTGTGAAATTAATCTCAAAAAAAAAATAATTGGCTTTCTTTTTTTCCTATTATTGACAAAGCATAACCTAGTCACGATTTATTTTTAATATTTAATAATGTATCCTACGGAATGTAAAAAAGAATAGCTTCAGAACAGGACTGTGGTTAAAAAACATAAATTAAAATAGCAGTCACAGCAAGATAGGTTAATTAATGGCACCTAAAATAAATGAGTCTAATCAGCTATCCTCAGATGTTAATCAATGAACTTCTCTCCATTATTAGATAAGAAATGAACATTTGCATCTAATTTTGGTTCCTTTTGCACTTCCCCACACATTTTGCAGCTACTCATGCTCAGAGGTGATATAACCAGAAGAATATTCAGGTTAAAACAGTCCACTTATTTCACATCAACTTAACCATTTGCTCCCTTTATCAGTGATTATCAGTGATTTCCATCTAATGTGAATCTTTTTTTACAGCACTCATAATACTGGTCAGAAGACACAGTGGTACAGCCAGTAAAGGAGCTGCCTCAGAACTCCAATGACCCAAGTTCAATCCTAGCCTCCTGTCCGATCTGTGTGGTGTTTGTACATTCTTTTTGTGACCACATAGGTTTCCTCCAGGTGCTCTGGTTTCCTCCCACATCCCCAAAAAAATCAGGTTTGAAATTGGATATTGTAAATTGTTTCAGGTGTAGGTGAATTGTACAGTCTGGAGAGGAGTGGTTGATGGGAAAGTAGGGAGAATAGAAAGTGGACAACGTAGGATTAGTGCAAATGGATGGTCGCTGTTTGGTGTGGACTTGGCAGGCCAAAGGCTTTGTTTCCAACCTGCATCTTTCTTTGACTCCAGCGCCATTAAAACCCAGGACCTTTATCACTTTGTGAAGAAAAAAAGGTTCCCAGGAGCAATATCACAAAAAATTCCACAAGCAATTAAAAATATATTGCTGTATAAATTGGTACAGCTTGATCCATGTCCAGTACAAAAAATCTTCAGTTTAATAGGACAGGACAGCAAGAAACAGGCCCTTCAGCCCACAATATTCATGCCGAACATGATGCTAGCATAAACTAATTTCCTCTGCTTGCTTTGATTCATATACTTAATTCCTTTAATATATTGATGCCTATTTACAAGAAGGGAGATCAAAGCCATTATCTTAACTACCAACTATATTTTCCTTTCCCTAACCAACCATTTTCTGCCCACTACTTGAATCTAATTAGTTTGCCCATAATTTTGATAATTTTGATGTTGCTGCGGTTCTTAACCTGTGTTATTTGCATTGTTAAACAAAAACTGCATCTACCTAGCATTAACCATCTTCATCCTGCCTCAAATGTCTATGTCTACCTCTGGTACCTCTAAACTTGACAATTCCAATGTTCTCTGGCCAATCTCACACCTTGTACCTGTCATAAAATTTAACTTGTCTTGAAGTCTGCTGCCCATATTCTAACTTGCTTCTAAAACCAGCAAGGCTTCCAGTTTTATGTTTATCTGTTTGCATATCCTTCCATGACATTGCCCTTTTCTGTCTCTGTTTGTGCCTTCAGCTGTTCCATAACCAAACCCCTCTAATTATTGTCCCTTGAACCTTCCTGATTTTTACATCAACATTGAACATGCCTTCAGCTGTCCAGGTCCTAAGCTCTGAATCTCCCATTTGAAATCCCTCTGCATCTCTCCCCACTCCTTTAAACAAACTTCTGATTTGGCTTTTGGTAACCCATTCTACTAATATCATCATATATGGTTTCTTTTAATCAAATGTTATTAATCACTTGAAGCACCTGATATGTTATACCATGTTAAAAATGCAAAATAAATACAAGCTAACTTTGTCTTCATCTAGTCATATCATGGTTGCAAATGAGGTTGATATTTTAGCAAACCTGAAAGGGAGCAAATAATTTCAACTCTGCTGACTTGCCCATTTCTCATAACTTTACCCTGTCACAGGTTGGGCAATCGCAATATTTGTGAATAACCAAGAGTGCAAAATTATAAAGATCTTGGGCAAAGACATTCTGATGTTAGATTGTAGCATAAAGGGCCTTTAAAAAAAAAAGTTGAATGTGCTGATATTAGAAAGGCTACAAATATTACACCAGAAACTCTTTTACAATTGATAACATTTTTTGTCATATAATCTGTTAAATGTTTCTTTTCAGTCTCCCCCATCCATTCATGCCATTACTAGAGGCTGTCTGTGTGTCTGTTTTTCTGCATTCCTTAGATCATGTACTCTGTGTCTTGTTTTACATGACAGCTTTGTGCTCACTGAATACAACTGGTGGTTCTATTGGGAAGAATAAACCATTGTTTCGAGCAAAAACAGGCCATTGGCTCACAGTCTCGGTGTAATGCAAGGCTGTCCTCTGAAACTCGAAGCTGCATATGTTACCTTCCATCCACTTACTGATTTACTTACCATTTGGTTCTTAGATAGCAACCAAGGGAATAGGGATAGGAGAGCTAAAATGAACAACCATGGAATCGCAGCAAGAATTGTATTTGATTATTTGTGGTGCAGTCGAAAGAAACATTTAGAGGAGATAAGATAGCCTACCAGATGCCATGCTGTGAATATGTGACTCATTTAAGCAGCATAACTGGATAGTTTAGTAGTTTGTAGATAAGCATGTTTGATACTTAGATTGATAATTTGCCCTATTTTCATCCTCATGTGTCATGGAAACTCCCTCTTATGGCTAGAGAGAGAATAACAGCACTTTCCTTTGACATAACTATCATTGGCTGGGCACTTGTCTAATAAAAACTTGCAGTTTGAAAGTTAGTGGTCAGTCAAAATGGCAGGTTCTCACAACAAATAACAAAGGCAACTGTTGTGCAAAAGGCGTTATTTGGAAATTTGACTACTTTTGTTCTTGGGTCTTGTTGAGAGGTTGAAATGAGACCTCCATTCATAGTGTCTTTCACAACTTCCCAAAAATGCATCCTAACCAATGAAGTTCTGTTGAAATATTACCATTGTCGTTACATAGGGAACACCACTGACAGATCATGCACAGCAATGTGATAATTAACTGCTAATGTTTATCCTATTTAGAGATATGGTCAAGATTTATAATTTTCAGGAATTTATTCTCCGTGGCAATGTCCAGAATTAATCAGCATATGAAATATCAGTATGTAAAATACTCTGCTTGAATCTATAATCCTACCAATATTCTGAATCTAGCCATGCTTGCTCCTTTATGCTCAGCAAACATATTAATTTTCACTTTCATGACCTTCATTTGTGGAAATGTCAAAACAAGGGCTCTCAATTGTATTAATAATAAAGGACTCATGAAGTAATAAATCCTAAATCTTCATGTGCATATTAGAAAGGCCTTGAATTCTCTGTGCATAGTTACCTGATGTTTGCTACAGCAGTGATACCGAACCAGAGTTGGTTTCAGTATCCGCAGCTAAGAAAGAGGAAAAAAAATCATTTGTTCTTAATCATTGTCAGGTGTTTCCACTGAGAATGTTCATATTTGTACATGTTTTATGATAGGTGAATTAATACAATTAATAAATTATAAGATTAGTAAATTTGCAGATGACTTGTGACAGTAGACAGTAGACAGTGACAAAGAAGGTTATTTCAGTTTACAACAAGATTTAGTTCAGTTAGGAAGGTGGGCCAAGGAATGGCAAATAGAATTTAATTCTGACAAGTATGAGGTGTTGTCCTTTAGAATGTAAAACTAGGGCAGGACTTGGGAGTGCTGTAGAGAGTATTGCAGAAGCGATCTGGGAGTACAGATGCATAGTTTCCTAAATGTGGCGAGTCTGGTGTACTTGCATTTGGCGTTTGGCATGTTTGTCTTTATTGGGAAGGGTATTGAGTACAAAAGTGGTGACATTGTGATGCTGCTCTGGAGGCCATTGGTGAGACTACACTTGGAGTACTGTGTGCAATTTTGGTCACCCAGCTGTAGAAAGAATGTCATTAAATTAGAAAGGGTGTAGAAGATAATCACTTGCATCTTTGGAGTTTGGGAAGAAACTGGAGCACCCAGAGAAAACCCATGCGGTCGTAGGGAGAATGTACAAACTCCGTACAGACAACACCTGTTGTCAGGATCAAACCCGGGTCTCTGCGCTGTAAGACTGGAACTCTACCAGTGCACCACTGTGCCGCCCTAGGATAGGCTGGGACTGTTTTCCTTGAAGCATAGGAGGCTGAGCGGTAACCTTATGGAGTTGTGCAAGAGCATGAGGGGCATGGATGAAGTGAATGCTCTGTCTTTTTACCAGGATAGATGATTCAAAACTAGACAGCATATGCTTAAGGTAAGAGGGGAGGGATTTAAGAAGGACCTCTGGCAACTATTTCACAGAGGGTAGACATTTGGGGATATATGTGGATAGGATGGGTTTTAGTGGTATGTGGGCCAAATGCAGGCAAATAGGACGACTAATATGCCAACTTGGTTGCCATTGACAAAGTGGCTGAAGGGCCTGTTTCCATGCTGTGCTGCTCTATGTACAGATGAAGCCATGGTCCTTCTTGCGGTCAAATAGCTTGCTGAATTGCCATGCTGTATCAGCACATGAAGAGCAGGCCCTGTGGTGAGGCAGAGTGAGAGGCGATCCTCATGCACCTGCAGATTGGCATGAGCCACAATCTTTAGATGAGCAAAGAAAAATTGAAATTCATGATCGTCATGTATGGAGCCACCTCACTGTAAGTAGCTGCATTTTTAAATTCTACATCTCTGATGAAAAAAACAAAGATCTGAGAAATCTTAGTGGAAGAATAGCTGAATGATTTATTGTTTCTGATCTCCATTCATCTCTCCTCCCACTAAGCTTTAGCATTGGTTGTCTAATCATATAGAACTGCACAAGGTTTATGTAATTGGACTGGCTATGAAATGTGTTGGTACATTCTGGAGTTCAAAACAATGCTAATAAATGCCCGTGCCCTCCATGCAGTTGTGTTACTGCAATCTCTGTCTCTGCTGAAGCTTTCAAATACATACAGATGCCTTTAGCAGCATGTCTTCTGAAAATACATTTATCGGTAGGGTCTGTAGAGAAGCAGTCAGGCAGTTGCCTGGGCTTAAACCAATGGTGCTCAACATACCAGCCCTTGCTATCTTCATAGCTCTTGAGATATGTGGATCCATTGCAGACCAGCAACCAATTTGTGCATAGGATGTTGGATCCAGCGATGAGGTAACCAAGGACTCCTGGTTTTGGGACCATGTCAGTCCTGTCCAATCTTCTGGACCCTGGAGTGCAGATCCAGTGTAAAAGACAATTCCAGACCTAGGCATTGGTGGCATTGAGTCAGGTGGCATTGAGCATTTGTTAGGTCGACAACAAGCCTAATACTGTAAGATAATGGAATACACATTAGTTGGCACAAGTTAATTACTTTCTAACTAATAATTTGTAATTTTCTTACGAGAGCTCAGAAGGGCACTTGGTCCATTCGGTTCATGCTGGATCCGAGCAAAATGTAATCCGATCAATCCCATTCCCCCTCTGCGTATAGCCAAGAACTATACTGCTGCGCCACCCTGCAGTACTATTTAATTGGACAGCCATGCAAACAAGGTTTTCTCTGTATCTTGGTACATTTGACAATAATAAATCCAAATATAAATCCTGGAAAGTGGTAGGGCTGGATTGTGTTTCAGACATGGGAAGGCAGAAGCTATGGGGGTACTTGAAAACCATGTCGATCTGATAGCTAATTTTTCCAAATAAATTGGTGCAAAAGATGACCACAAATTCCCTGTGCAATTAACATTCGTACTATAAAAGTGTGTAGCAGTAACCATATCCAGCTCTGATAGTCTAATCACCCACCCTTTACAGATATGGGTGATAATGGGTGAGACACCCATTATCAAAACCCCAGGCATCACTATTGGCCAGAAATTCAACTGGACCAGTCATATAAGTACTCTGGCTGCAGAAGTAAGTCAGAGGCTAGTGGCTTCTCTCTTGACAGCCTGAAGCCTTTCTACTGTCTGCAAGGCACAAGTCCTTACAGTAATGAATGTATCCACTGGTCTGGATACATGCAATATTGTTGCCTACTTGATTGGTGCTGCAAATATTTATTCCCTATATCACTGATGCACACTGGCTATGCCATCTATGAAACAGAATGCAGTTACTCATCTAGGCCACTCCAATAGTACTTCCCAAATCTGCAACCTCTGGCAGCAAGAACAAGGACAGCTGATGCATGTAAACACCACCACTTGAGATGCATCTTCATGTATTCTTCTTCGAGGTATATTGCTGTTCCATTGTCGTCACTGGGTGTAAATCCTAGAATTTCCGCTCCAACTGTTCTGTGTGAATATCCCCACCAGAATGTCTGCAATGGTTCAAAAAGCAGCTTACCAGCATCTTCTCCAGGATAGTCAGTGATGTGTAAATGTAGACTTTGGTAGCAAAGAGCAGATCCCAACAAAAATAAAACCATGGCTCGTTATCAGAAATTTATAAACTGTTTGCTGCGAGCAGTTAGCTGTGGCAAGATGTAGAGCCAGGTTTTGCTCACGATTTCTCATTTTTTAGAAAATTGTCCTTGTTAGGGAAAGAAAAGAAATAAGATTAAAAAATTGAGATAGAAAACTTGAATGTCTGGACTGTAGTCATTTTGTATATAGATGTAAAACCTGCACTGAAATAAGTCATTCTTTAGATCAAAATTAGTGATAATCAATCCCCAAGACTAAGACATGACATGCTTACCAGTTTTTACCTTGATTTCTGGAGATGAAATCTGACCTTGTATAAAGCAATTACTAATTAGAATTTTAATGATTTTACATTACTCAAGAGACTATGCTTGCGACATTTAGCACCCATTTATAGTTGGCGGGTCAAAAGCTTTTCCGCCATGCATTGTAAATGAAAAAATAAATGTATATAAATGGCTGCAGATTAGAAACCTGACATAAATTTAATAGCTTCTAAAATTACTCTTAGAGCAATTGGAGGAGTGAGTTGCTGATTTAAAATTATGCTTAATTATTGTTCGTGAAAGCTGTTTTTTTTTATTAGCTCCAGAGGTTCTCTAAGCTCTTGTGAAACTTGCTGGTGAAACTACAGAGCAAGGCAGCATGGGTTAAGAGCTGACACTAAAATCTAGCAAAAAATGCTAGTTCACTCTTGGGAAAACTTTAAGCCTGTCAAATTTTGTTTGTTTTGTTGCTCAGTTTAGATCTATTTGGAAATGTTGAGTTGTATTCTGCAGCAATCAGGGCTCCATGGAAACTGCGTGCAAAAAAACTGATAATCCCGATTCTGATGATTAAGAAATCCTGATTTTCCGGAATGTTAGCCAGTGGTCCAGTGTGCAAATAAGGAGCACAGCTAGGTGGCGTCTGGAAGACCAGGAGTCAGGAATATGGAAGGGTTTGGGGTTAGAGCCAGAGAATCGAATGCTTGTATATTTGGTTAAAGTCTGTGGCATCATTGGAAAATATATAATTCTACCGTGTAACACTTAATAAAAAAGAAAGTGAACTACAAGTATGTTTGAATATTAAAATGAGTTACTGCCAATAGTCTGGAAACTGCTGGTCTGTCGGTCGGCGCTAAAATCCTGAGGGCTGAGAGTTTTATTGCATTGAGTGCTACTCATCCAACAATGCTGAGCACTCAGAGTTCACATGCAGTGTGGAGATCACAAACAGCTCTCTTGTCGGCAATGTCTTGAATTGAGCAATACAATAAACCCTCATTGTACAGACCATAAGGCGGGAATGGTGTCCGTTAATGCTGATTGTAACCGAGTAAGGAATTACCGAGTAATAAAGTATCATTAAATAAATAGAAACAAAGAACCGCAGAGGCCGGTTAATACACAAAAGGACACTTTTGTGGAGTAACAGCAGGTCAGGCAGCATCTCTGGCGAACATGGATAGGTGACGTTTTGGTTCGATGCCCCTTCTCGGTCTGGAACTGGGCCTGGCATCCAGGTGAGTTTACAGCTCCAGCCTGCTGGTGGCCGGGGGAGAGGCGAGGCGAGGCAAGGATCGGTAGAGTTACTGGCACAAGGGTGGCTGGATTGCAGGTAAGACTCAGCGGTGGCGGCGGCAGGCACGGCTTGGAGAAGACGGCAGGGGAAGAGAAAAGACATTCTTGCCTTCCATCACAGCGAGGAGGTGACTGGAGGAGACTCACTGTGATGGATGTTTCTTTTTGTTTGATTGTGTGTGTTATTGCTTATTTGTATTGCTCTTGTTGTTGGACTGTGGGTAATCTTTCATTTCACTGGGCATTTATGTGTATGTGACAAATAAACTTGACTTGACTTGGAAGTGGACAAAGAAGCTGTGTGGGCCAGTGTCTACAGCCCAGCCTGGCGGTGAAGGTCGGTAGGTCTGACCTGGAAGGGGCTGGGGAGGTGGTGCCGGCAGCCAGCCTGGCAGTGAAGGTTGCTAAGTTCGTCCGCTATCACCAAAACCCATTATAAAGAGGTCCGTAATAATGAGGGTTTACTCTGTTCGAACCCAGTGAAGTAGCTGGCTGAATGGCTATCAGTGCTTCAAGAACAGTGACCAGTAACTTCTGACCATTATTTAGTTGCAGACAAAGGAGGCTGGTGATAAAGGTACTGCTTGCAGGAGGTCATTCCTTGCACACAGGATGTAGAGATCGAGTTTCCACCCTGTGCAAGGTAGACCATGCCTGAGGCACTGATTGAATTTTTTTCTGCTTCCTCGAATCTGGTTGGATGTTTTCTGAATTTAATGAATAAGCATTATGGGTGACTATAATCTTAAATTTCCATTCTTCCAGGGAGACCTATGTAAGATTTTGAAGTCAGTCATGCATGAGGCAGATAATACCTTTCTTTCAGGGACTGTCTTATACACATACCGCTAGCCAGATAGAATACGTAAATATAAGAAAATAACTGCAGATGCTGGTACAAATCGATTTATTCACAAAATGCTGGAGTAACTCAGCAGGTCAGGCAGCATCTCGGGAGAGAAGGAATGGGTGACGTTTCGGGTCGAGACCCTTCTGAAGAAGGGTCTCGACCCGAAACGTCACCCATTCCTTCTCTCCCGAGATGCTGCCTGACCTGCTGAGTTACTCCAGCATTTTGTGAATAAATAGAATACGTAAATACCTGGTTTAAATAACGTCTTCCTACTGGCTGGCTCCCGTCACGTGCAAGAGGTTATTGGCTTTCCTCATGGCTATAAAGAATACCCTATGGCGAGTCCGAAACTTGCTAGTTGTAGACGAAGTTTATTGCAGCCGCAATACACGAATACAGAATCAAAACAACAAGTTACAGGACAACCAATATAAACTTACTGTCTTCCTTGAAGACTTCGCCGAACTGGCTAAATCGGGCGCCAAACGCGCACCTGACATCGCTGGCCAATCAGCGATGTCGTTTGCTGGACCAATCCTCATGGTCGCGTTCCCACGTGACCTCGCTGGCCAATCCGAGGGTTCGACGACCTGGACCATTCTCTATGGTCGCTACATGACCCCCCCCAGAACCCGAGGTGCGGAACCTAGCAGGGAGCCGGATTTCGCGACCATAACGAGTACGGAGAGGGACAGCCTGAACCACAGGAGCCGGAGGTTCCGGACTTGGTGGAACAGCCGGAACGGGAGGTTCTGGAGGAACTACCGGAACAGGGGGTCCTGGAGGAACTGTCGGAATGGGGGTTTGTGGACTGGGCGGAACTAACGGAGGTCGGCCTCTTCTAGGGGTTTGACCGACCAGGACTGGTTGATCTGGGTCCAAATGGGCAGGTTTGAGCCGGGACACCGAGACGAGTTCACTCTTGCCGCCCATGTCTAAGGTGAAAGTAGCCGTTCCCTTACGTAAAACCCGAAACGGCCCTTGATAGACCCTCTGCAACGGGGCGCGATGGGCATCTTTACGCAAAAAAACAAACTCACAGTCCTTCAGGGAAGACGGTTCATGTACCATGGGACACCCATGACGTGAAGTCGGCACTGGAGCCAGGGAGCCCACCCGTTCCCGGAGAGCTGCTAACGCTGATGGGACTGTAGGGAGCAGGGCTGAAGTGTCCGGAAACAGATCTCCAGGTACTCGAAGGGTCGAGCCATATACCAGCTCTGCGGACGACGCACCGAGATCTGGCTTAGGAGCCGTCCGGATGCCCAACAGAACCCAAGGGAGTTGGTCTACCCAGTCTGGGCCTTCAAGCCTTGCACAGAGGGACGCCTTAAGTTGGCGGTGGAACCTTTCTACGAGTCCATTTGCCTGGGGGTGATATGCAGTTGTGGGTTGCAATTTGGACCCGTACAGTTCCGCCAGCGCGGCCCAGAGGGACGAAGTGAACTGTGGTCCTCTGTCAGTTGTAATAACTGCCGGGACCCCGAAACGAGCTACCCAGTGAAGGGCCAAAGTCCTAGCACAAGACGCTGACGAGATATCACACAATGGGAAAGCCTCTGGCCACCGGGTGAACCGATCCACCACCGTGAGGAGGTGGGTGTAGCCCCGGGAGGAAGGCAAAGGCCCGACCAAATCCACGTGGATGTGGAAAAAACGAAAAGCCGGGACTTCGAAATCCTGTACGGGGGGCTGGACGTGGCGCTGGACCTTAGCGGTCTGACAGGGCACGCAGGAACGTGCCCATCCCGCTACCTGTTTCCGCAGGCCATGCCAGACAAACCTCGCTGCCACCAAGGCAGAGGTGGAGCGGATGGACGGGTGTGCCAGCCCATGAATGGCATCGAAAACCCGGCGCTGAAGGGAGGGCGGTACTACCGGCCTGGGGCGAGGAAGAGAAACATCGCACCAGACTTTCGTGCCCTCCGACCCACAAGCTACCTGGGCCAACTTCAATCCCGAAGTGGTGGACTGGTACGTCGAAACGGTATCCGCCAGGAGCTGTGCCTCCGCGAGCTCCTGGGGATCCACTTCGCAGTCCACCGCCGAAATAGGGGGAAAAGCAGGTCTGGACAGGGCGTCAGCAACGGCATTCAGCTTACCCGCGATATGACGGACATCTGTGGTAAATTCTGAGATAGCAGTCAGGTGCCGCTGCTGGCGGGCCGACCATGGGTCAGACAATTTCAAAAAAGCAAATGTTAATGGCTTGTGGTCCGTAAATGCCACAAATGGGCGGCCCTCGAGGAAATACCTGAAATGACGGACAGCTAAATGGAGAGCTAGAAGCTCTCGGTCAAATGCGCTATATTTCAGCTCGGCCGAATTTAGTTGCCGGCTGAAAAACGCTAAAGGCTGCCAACGGCCACCAACCTGCTGCTCCAGAACCCCGCCCACCGCCACGTCAGAGGCGTCAACCGTCAGGGCCGTGGGGGCGGAGGGGCTCGGATGGACCAGCATGGTGGCGTCTGCCAAGGCTGCCTTAGCTGCCGTAAAAGCCGACTCTGCGGCCGGGGACCACAACAACTCTACCGGATTACCTGCAAGGCATTGGAAAAGTGGGCGCAGGACTCGCGCCGCTGCCGGAACGAATCTATGGTAGAAATTAACCATGCCTACGAACTCCTGCAGCCCTTTTACTGTGGTAGGCCTGGGGAAAGCCCGGATAGCCTCCACCTTCTCTGGCAAAGGGACAGCGCCGGCAGAGGTAATTCTGTGACCTAGAAAATCGAGAGCAGGCAGGCCGAATTGACATTTGGAGGGTTGAATAATGAGCCCGTGGTCTTGGAGCCGCTGGAACACGGTCCGCAAATGGGCCTGGTGTTCTTGCACTGAGGGGCTGGCTACCAGGATGTCGTCTAAATAAATAAACACAAAGGGTAAACCCCTGCCCACGCGGTCCATCAGTCGCTGGAAAGCCTGTGCCGCGTTCTTTAAACCGAAAGGCATACGCAACCATTCAAACAACCCGAACGGAGTAATAGTTGCAGTTTTTTGTATGTCCTCCGGTCGCACCGGAATCTGATGGTATCCTCGCACCAAATCGATTTTGGAAAACACCACCGCTCCTTCCAGTCCAGATGAAAAGTCCTGTAGGTGCGGTATGGGGTAGCGATCAGCCGTGGTGACAGCATTGAGACGCCGATAATCGCCACATGGCCTCCACCCCCCAGATGCCTTGGAGACCATGTGTAACGGCGAGGCCCACGGGCTGTCAGACTGACGAACAATTCCCATTTCCTCCATCTTCCTGAACTCCGCCCGTGCCACCACCAGTTTGTCTGGCGGTAGTCTCCTGGCCCGAGCGAAAACGGGAGGGCCTTCAGTGCGGATGTGATGGACTACACCGTGCTTAGCTGAAGGTGCGTCAAAACGTTGGACGAGCAGCTCTGGGAACTCTGCCAGAATCGCAGCATACGAGTCGGGGGCCGCGACGACGGCCTGGACAGTAGGGCTGGGCGAGGAGGCGATTGCCGGAGCGACGTGCTCGTCTTCAGCAGCGGGTCGGAGGTCGTTACCGCGGACATCAGGAACCAGTGAAAAAGCCCAGAGAAAATCTGCGCCCAGGATCGCTTGTTTGACGTCGGCTATGATGAATGGCCATTCGTACGTGCGGAGGCCTAAAGCAAGGGACATCTTCCGTGTGCCGAAAGTGCGAATTGGGCTGCCGTTAACCGCGATGAGGGTGGGACCTGTCTTACCCGATCTGGTTTCGAGGTCGGTCGGCGGCACTATGCTGACGATGGCTCCGGTGTCTACCAAAAATTCTGTGTCCGTGAATCGATCATGGACATAGAGGCGCCGGTTCTGGCCAATCGTAACTGCCCCTATGTACGATCGGCCGAGGCATTTCCCGCGAAGGTACAAGGCAAACGACAGTTGCGGGATTCGTTACCCCATCGTAGGTGATAATAGCACCAGCCGCGCTTGTGCGGATCTTTTTGGCGGGCTTTCGGGGAATTGGCGGGAGACGTGGCGCCATCTTTCCGTCGCTGTGGCGTGGTCACCGATGTCGAGACTTTGTTGATGGAATCACTGGCCTTGTTTTTTCCCGCTATGAGCGCGTCCGCTTTCGCTGCATATGCTTCGGGGTCCTTAAAAGAACAATCCGTAAGCAGCAGTCGGACATCCTCGGGAAGTTTCTCGCGGAATGCCTGTTCAAACATCGGGCAATCCGTATGCTCACCGGCTAGCACCATCATTTCAGCCATGCGGACGGAAGGCAGTTGGTCTCCAAGCTCCGGTAGGTGCAGAAGTTTTGCCGCACCACCATGCTTATTTAACCCGAAGGTTCGCAGTAATGCCTTCTTCATGGTTTCGTATTTGTCTTCCGCAGGTGAAGTTATGATAAACCGCATCATGCGCTTGGTTGTGTCCGGCGATAGGGCGCTGACGAGGTAGAAGTACTTCGTGGAATCGTCCGACACCTTCTTTATGTGGAATTGAGCCTCGGCGTGGATAAACCAAGCTTGCGGTGCGTACGTCCAAAATAACGGAAGATGAACGCCTGCCGCGCCTGACTCCGGTGTGCCCTGCTCGGTCATCGTCAACGAGGCGTCGGGTTCCTGCTCAGTTGGTGATCGTCCAGATCACGTTCGGGGTCACCAATATGGCGAGTCCGAAACTTGCTAGTTGTAGACGAAGTTTATTGCAGCCGCAATACACGAATACAGAATCAAAACAACAAGTTACAGGACAACCAATATAAACTTACTGTCTTCCTTGAAGACTTCGCCGAACTGGCTAAATCGGGCGCCAAACGCGCACCTGACATCGCTGGCCAATCAGCGATGTCGTTTGCTGGACCAATCCTCATGGTCGCGTTCCCACGTGACCTCGCTGGCCAATCCGAGGGTTCGACGACCTGGACCATTCTCTATGGTCGCTACAACCCCAGTATTAATTATTAGTTGGAAAGGTTTAATTCGAAGAGCTTGTTGATCTATAATTATTTTATCTAGATATGTGCATGAGATCCAAGCATCATTTATGATTCATTTGTGGGGGGAATGGATAGTCTGAAGAAGGGTTCTGAACTGGAACATCACCTATCTATCCATTCCCTCCACAGATGTTACCTACCTTAAGCCTGACTTCTTGAAGGTGCTGGGGATCTGGTTCGGGGGAGCTGAGGCATGTGACAAGAATTGGCTGAAGCGGATAGCCAAGGTGGAAACTGGAGCTGTGGAACAGGGCTCCCTCTCTATAACAGGGAACAAAATCTGGTCATGAGGTGTAAGGTGCTCTTGGGGCTGTTGTACTTGGCGCAAGTGTGGCCTGTTCCCCCCCCCCCCCCCCTTCTATGCCACAGGGATCACCCGAGCCATCTTCCAGTTAATCTGGGGGTCGAGGATGGACCGGGTATGACGGGCCACAAACCACAAGTCGGCAGGCAATGGGGGTAAAAGCGTGCCCAACATCACCCTCACCCTGATGGCCACCTTCATGTGTGGCTGCATCAGGCTGAGTGTACAGCCAAGGCACGTGAGCACCAAGTGTCACTACTTGCTGAGGTTCTACCTGTCGTGTTGCGAAGGATGGGCCTGGCGCAGATGCCATGCAATGTGCCAGTCAGCTCGACATTGCCGCATCATCTATCGTTCATGGAAAGGTCCATCCAGACCAACACCTGTGACCACTAGTCCGTCAGGCAGTGGTCAGCATGGAACGTCCTGCAGGCACTGCAGGGAAATTACTCCATGGATCCTGTGGCGTGGTTCCCAGAGCAGACTGCCCAGCTTGTCTGGCGAAATGCCTTATCGCCAGAACTCACTCACAAGCACCAAGACCTGGCTTGGCTGGTGGTGAAGGGAGCCCTCCCAGTCAGATCCTTCCTGCACTGTCGGAACCTCACTACCAGCGCATGCTGCCCTCAGGAGCTATGGAGAGGAGACGGTTGCCCACCTCTTCGCAGTGTGGATTGCAAAGAGAGTCTGGAGAGGTTTGTAAGGGTCCCTGTCACGATTTCTTCCGAGCAGCTCCGTCACAGAGGACTCGGTGATTTACGGACTGTTCCCAGGGACGCTTTCAGAGACTGACATCGAGTGCTGCTGGAAGGTCATCAACTCGGTGAAAGATGCTCTTTGGTCTGCCCGAGGTTTGTTGGCCTCCCAGCGGAGCGAGCTGTCCATCGGGGAATGTTGCCGGCTGGCCCGCTGCAGACTGCAGGAGTACGTGCTGGGGGACGCACTGAAGCTTGGTGCAGCCAATGCCAAGGCTCTGTGGGGGAGGACCACAGTCTAGGGTCCTTCCGCTGCTGGACATGGGGGGTAGGATGTGGTGCAGACGCCCCTCAAAATAAGGAAAGAAATTCCACGCCCGTGGGCCATATGAGTGGCAAGGGTGGGGGGTAATTTTGTGTAATTGGTGTATTGAATGTATGTATTGAATGTAGCCTTCGAGAATGTCGGATGGAGTTTAGGAAGGAACATGTTTTGTATATGTTTATTTCTCGAATAAAGTATATTTTGAAATTTAAAAAAAAGTTATTCCAGCACTCTCTGTTTTTGTCAAGATTCCAACATCTGCAGTTCCTTGTTCCTATGTTTCATTTATCCTTGACCTCACACTTAATCTCCCAACAGCGCGTGCATATGTCCAGGGCAGCCTTGGTTCTTGTGACCCTCACTCAGTCCTTGTGGAGACAAAATCCCATTTTCAAGTCCACTAGCAATATAATTTAGTTGTGTTAAATAGAACTGAGTTAGAACCGATCCAAGTGATTTCCAGAGTCAATGCCCCAGCCCTCTATGTTCTCTGCCTGCCGGTGCTCATAAAACACAAAGAAGTGACGAGTGGAAAAGATTGGGCATGTGCAAAAATTGGTGGGGGGGGGGGTGGCTGGGGAGGAGAGTCAGTCTCAGTGTATCCGATAGAAGGGGGAGGAGTTGTACAGTTTGATAGCCACAGGGAAGAAGGATCTCCTGTGGTGTTCTACCCCTCATCTTGGCGGTAGTCCTCTGGTTGACCAGTGTTCTATGGAGGGGGTGAGCTGTATTGTCCAGGATGCTCTGCAGTTTGAGGAGCATCCTCCCCCCCCCCCCCCCAAGACCACCTCCCATGAATCCAACTCTGCCCCAAGGATGGAGTCAGCCTTCCTGATGAGTTTGTTAATCCTAGTGTCATCCATGGCCTTCGCCCTGCTTTCCCAGCACACGGCAGCGAAGAAGATGGCACTGGCTACCACCGGTTGGTAGAACATCTGCAGCATCTTACTGCAGACATTGAAGGAGCGGAGCCTTCTCAAAAATTACAGCCGCTCTGTCCCTTCTTGTACAGGCCCTCAGTCCTGTTTACTGGCCAGGTACACTCCAAGGTATTTGTACTCCATGGTAAACTGCACATCCACACCATTGATGGAGACAGGGGACAGGGGTGTTCCTCTCCTCCTAAAGTCCACCATTAGTCTTGTCGATGTTGAGTTGCAGGTGATTCAGCCCACACCATTCAACAAAGTTGTTGAACACACCTCTGTATTCAGTTTCCCTCACCTCACTGATGCAGCCCACAATTGCAGAGTCATCTGAAAACTTCAGCCTTGTATGCTGATCCATACTGTAGCTGTTATGGTGCCATGGAGCCATACAGCATTGCAACAGGCCCTTCAGCCCAACTTATCCATGATGGCCAGTTCCATTTGCCTGCATTTGGCTCATATGCCTCTAGCCATTTCCTATCCATGTGCCTGTCCAAGGGCCTTTTAAATGCTGTTATAGTGCCTGCTTCAACTACCTCCATTCCATATCCATATATGTTCCATATACTCATCGCACTCATCCAACTATTTATTTTTTGCCCTAAGTTTGGGTACTGGAGCCATCTACTCCAAGTCCCATTTACTTGCCTTTTACCTGTATTTGACATTCTTCCTTTCAATTGCGTATCCAATTCCATATTATAGCTCTTTGTGAAAAACATGAACAATCTACTGGGTGGGAGAAAAGTATAGCTGTAATCTAGAATGTATTCCCCTTTCCCCCTATGTACCAACCTGTTGAGATTAGTGATTCTCTGAAAAGTAATGAAAACATACCTTCCCTCAAAATTCTCTTTCAATTTAAAATTGCTGAAATATTGTAAGTCTCCCAATAGTTGTCTTAAAACCTATAAAATTATCATCATTGTCCCAGAATGTTTTGATCACTGGCAGGCTCATTCTAGTGAATGATGTCCAGTACTGCCCCTTCCCCATGGCAAACTATTTATATATTGTTTAAAGAACCCCTTGGGGAAGCACCGAACAAATTCTGTCCCATATAAGCATTAAGGGAGCCCCAGATATTGACGGAAGTTAAAATCACCCACTACAACAACCATGCTTTCATATCTTCCATGATCTGCCTACATATGTTTTCCTCTGTCGCACTGCTTCACAGTATAACCTCATAAAGACATACAGCACGGAAACAGGCCGTTCGGCCCTACTTGTTCGTGCTGACCTCCAAAGTGACTGCATCTTATTCCTGAGTTGTACCCATATGGTTTGCCAGATGAATCCTTCAAGGTGATCTCTAAATGCAGCATCCCTTTTATTAGCAAACTAAAGATGATCATTGTGGACAAATTATACTTTTGCAAGGTGAATGGAAAAATATCATCACGTTTAAATTTTCTGATGGACAATCTACGTTCACCACTCCTGCAGGTACCCAGTATTGTTCTGCATATTCAACTACCTCTGAGCTCCTTCTGCATCTTACAACATTTGTCTAAATCAGGTTTAGAGTGCAGAATATAGTTCTCAGCATTGTCGCGCATTATAGCGCACCTTTGACAAAGTCCAATGTCTTCAACGGAATAGAGGTTAATCATCGATACCCTTGCCATGCGAGGACCATTCAGAAGCCTGATAATAGAGGGGAAGAAGTTGCTCCTGAGTCTGGTGATGCGCGGTTTCAAGCTTCTGCATCTTCTGCCAGGGACAGTTGCAGGGAAAAGGAGGAATGGTGGAGGTGGGACAGGTCTTTGATTGTATTGGCTGCTTTTCTGAAGTGATGTGAAGTGTTGATGAAGTAAATGGTGGGAAATCTGGTCTGTGTGATGGATTCAGCTGTACCTACAACTCTGCAATTTCTTGTGGTCAGCATGGAACCTGAAGCTCTCAACCATTTCCACATCTGCGCCATTGAAACTGATTGAGGCACGTACTCCACCATGCTTCCTGAATAACAGGCTCCTTTCTCTTGCTGACATTGAGGGAGATTGATTGTCCTTACATCATACCACAAAGTTCTCTAAGTTTAAAGTTTACAGATAGTGTGGAAATAGGCCCTTCGGCCCATGCAGTCTGCACCGACCAGCGATCACCCCATTCACTAGTTCTATCTTACACTCTGGGGACAAGTTCCAGAAGCCATTTAATCTACAAACTTGCAAATTTTTTGGAACATAGGAGTAAACCGGAGCACCCGGAGAATCCCACACGGTCACAGGGAGAATGTCCAAACTCCGTTCAGACAGCACCCGCAGTCAGGATCAAAGTTGGGTCTCTGACACTGTAAGGCAGCAACTCTACCGCTGCGTCACTGTGCCGTCCTTTCTGCAACATCTCCTTGTCGTGTTTTGTTTGACCAGTGAACCAGTGACTTGGCTAACCAAGTCTGCGAACTTGTAGAAAGAGTTAGGGCTGAATTTGGCTGTACAGTTGTGTGTATGGGGAGTATAGTAGGGGACTGAGAATGCATAATTGTAGGGAACTCGTGTTGATAAAATCAATATATTGTCATATACATCAGGATGTAGTGAAATTCCATATTCACATAACGCTGGCAGATTAATCATTATACAAACAATAATGATAAATACATCAATAAATACAACCACAATTGCAAAACTGCAGCATGATGTAAGGTTTTAGTGCAATTTTGATGGTGGTGAATTCGGAAGCCAGGTTGCTTAACATACTTGTAAGCTACTTTTCAACCTTTTTTGTGTAACTGTCTAAACTAAACACACCTCCCCTGGCTCTCAGTCTGAAGAAGGGTCTTGACCCAAAATGTCACCTATTCCTTTTCTCCAGAGATGCTGCCTGACCCACTGAGTTATTCCAGCTTTTTGTGTCTACGGTGTAAATTAGCATCTGTCATTACTTCCACACAGCAAGTTATCCTATAGGCAGGTGCTTCGTCTCGTTATTTTGCAACGCTATGCGTGAGAAATGAACGACTGAGACAGATTTTCAAAAGCTGATGATGTAACCAAAGATACTAGAGGAGCAAAATAGACCACTCGACTCTAAAAACTGTAGTAGGTCATGGGTAAATTTCAACGCCATTCTGTGTAAGCAGATTCTGTGTGCTCGACTGGGTAGTGTTCACAACTCTCTGCGATTTCTTTCTATATAAAATGTTTGCAAACAATTATTTTTGTTCATCTTCTTGGATAACTTGATAGTTGACATTTATAACTATTTCTTGAAGTGTTGCTGCTTCGTGATCTTTAAACTTTGGATGTACCTGATTGAATATTTGCACTGGAGATCCACTGTATCAGGCCAATTGATCATATTTAATGAACTGTTCTTCTTTGCTTTCTCTGTTAATTTTAATTTCACCTCCATGAGCTGTATCTCGTTGTTTTATTTTAAAAAGTCATGGAAGCAGAGATTAGGCATTTGTAATCAATAGAACTCTACTGTATACACAATATAATTGAAAAGACATTTAACTTTATACTTAGAGCCAAGAAAATTTGAATTGGTGAATTGATTAGTTAAAATCCCTCGACAGCCACTAAAATGACCAATGCTGCCTGACGTGGTACAGAAGCATGAATCCAATTCAAATAGACACAGTGGTGGAGTAAATCACCAGGTCAGGCAGCATCTCTGGAGAAAAAGGATGGGTGATGTTTCAGGTTGGTACCCTTCTTCAGACAAGGGGGAAAAGGTGAAGAGCTGGTATAAATCAGGACCTGATCTTTTCATTGGTTAGCTGATATGGGAAACAATGCAACCCTGTATATCTCACACACAAAATGATGCAAATCTTACCATGATTGACAGAAAAAAAGTGTTATCCTTGTTTATGAAGTTCATTTTTGAATGATGTAAAATTGAAGGGGGTTGGTGCAATATACTGCTAACCCACAAATGTGTCGTTATGAGATATTCACAATTGAAAAATCCATAAATCACAAAATGTTCATCCATAAAATCCACAAATCACAAAATCACACTATGTTATTTGACCAACTTATCGGTTGAATATAAATATGAAATTTTTACAGTTTGTAGGGTAGTGGATAAGGATGGTGTTAATGCATGTAACTCATTTTTCACAAAAGTGAGGGTTAACACTGTATTGCACCAGTGTTAATTAAATGTTAAATTCAAAACTAAACTATGGTAGCAATGTACATTATGTATGTCTAAACCTAGCACTTCTGTATCAGTGTAGGTATGTATGCATTACATTTTATTACACTAATATAGAATAAAAGAATGAAAAAATATCTTGACATGTGTTCATAGTTATTTTATTCACAATATTAGGATTTCTGGAAATAAGTTTGATGTCACTGATTGCGAATGTGTATGGGTAGGCCCTAATGAAATCTATGTGAGAGAACAGTGATCATGATAGGGAGAACCATGTACACAAGAAAGAAACTAGAGATACATATATATATATATATATGTGTGTGTATATACATATATATATAAACCATAAAGGTCAAATCGTCTTTATGGTTTATGTACATCATGTGAAAAATAACATAAAGCGAGAAATAGAGCATTGCTTTAAATCAAAGTTGCTTCTGATCCATGAGAAGGAACTTTGAGATCTATTTATAGACAATAGGTGCAGGAGGAGGCCATTCGGCCCTTCGAGCCAGCATTACCATTCAATGTGATCATGGCTGATCATTCTCAATCAGTACCCCATTCCTGCCTTCTCCCCATACCCCCTGACTCCGCTATCCTTAAGAGCTCTATCTAGCTCTCTCTTGAATGCATTCGGAGAACTGGCCTCCACTGCCTTCTGAGGCAGAGAATTCCACAGATTTACAACTCTCTGACTGAAAAAGTTTTTCCTCATCTCCATTCTAAATGGCCCACCCCTTATTCTCAAACTGTGGCCCCTGGTTCTAGACTCCCCCAACATTGGGAACATGTTTCCTGCCTCTAACGTGTCCAACCTCTCAATAATCTTATATGTTTCGATAAGATCTCCTCTCATCCTTCTAAATTCCAGTGTATACAAGCCTAGTCGCTCCAGTCTTTCAACATATGACAGTCCCGCCATTCCAGGAATTAACCTAGTAAACCTACGCTGCACGCCCTCAATAGCAAGAATATCCTTCCTCAAATTTGGAGACCAAAACTGCACACAGTACTCCAGGTGCGATCTCACTAGGGCCCTGTCCAAATGCAGAAGGACCTCTTTGCTCCTATCCTCAACTCCTCTTGTTATGATGGCCAACATTCCATTGGCTTTCTTCACTGCCTGCTGTACCTGCATGCTTCCTTTCAGTGACTGATGCACTAGGACACCCAGATCTCGTTGTACATCCCCTTTTCCTAACTTGGCACCATTCAGATAATAATCTGCCTTCCTATTCTTACCACCAAAGTGGATAACCTCACACTTATCCACATTAAACTGCATCTGCCATGAACCCGCCCACTCACACAACCTGTCCAAGTCATCCTGCAACCTCATAGCATCTTCCTCACAGTTCACACTACCACCCAGCTTTGTATCATCTGCAAATTTGCTAATGGTACTTTTAATCCCTTCATCCAAGTCATTAATGTATATTGTAAATAGCTGCGGTCCCAGCACCGAGCCTTGCGGTACCCCACTAGTCACTGCCTGCCATTCTGAAAGGGATCCATTTATCCCCACTCTTTGCTTTCTGTCTGTCAACCAATTTTCTATCCATGTCAGTACCCTACCCCCAATACCATGTGCTCTAATTTTGCCCACTAATCTCCTATGTGGGACCTTGTCGAAGGCTTTCTGAAAGTCGAGGTACACCACATCCACCGGCTCTCCCCTGTCAATTTTCCTAGTTACATCCTCAAAGAATTCCAGATTAGTCAAGCATGATTTCCCCTTCGTAAATCCATGCTGACTGGGAACGATCCTGTTACTACTATCCAAATGCTCTGCAATTTCGTCTTTATCTCTCTCTCTTGCCTCTCACACACATACACACACACACACACACACATATATATATATACGTGTTAAATTTCTGCAGAGTGTTCGTTTGAGCAATACAAGGGAAACTGCACAAAGGAGGGGGCTTGGGAGGAAGGATGGGCAGAAACAGTAAGGAATAATAAAATAGACAATAGGTGCAGGAGGAGGCCATTCGGCCCTTCGAACCAGCACCACCATTCAATGTGATTATGGCTGATCATTCTCAATCAGTACCCCATTCCTGCCTTCTCCCCATACCCCCTGACTCCGCTATCCTTAAGAGCTCTATCTCGCTCTCTCTTGAATGCATTCAGAGAATTGGCCTCCACTGCCTTCTGAGGCAGAGAATTCCACAAAATCAGGGGAAACATTTAAAAATAATAAATAACAAAAAGATGTGAGTTGATAGATGAGATATATTCTGCATTTTAAAAGGTATCATCACACATACTTTTATTCACAAAATGTTGGAGTAACTCAGCAGGTCAGGCAGCATCTCGGGAGAGAAGGAATGGGTGACGTTTCGGGTCGAGACCCTTCTTCAGACTGACACTGTTCACCCGCAACACTGATTACACTGCGAGAGGCTAAGCGATTGGTGGGTTTTGCCTACTAAAATGGTTCCTTTTGCGTACTGCACCAGTGCACGCGATTTGTCGGAGTTGTCCATCTTGTTCCTCTAGTGTCTCTGATGAGAACGAACCCCTGGCGGTCGCTGCAACTTGTTTGTTCCTCAGTTTGCGCGGCGACGCGGCCAGACCCGCCCTCGGAAAGTCAATGGGAAGGTATTTTTGTGAAATGGCGGTATCGCCCATGGCGGGATGCCTGCTCTTTATTGTTGCATGTCTCCCGACAGGAGCCGAGGGCGGAAAACTGTTGGTGGTGCCTGTGGATGGAAGTCATTGGCTCAACCTCAAGATTCTCATGGACGAACTTGGGAAGAGAGGTCATGAGGTGGTCGTGGTTGTGCCCGAAATCAGTATGAACATGGGTCCATCTCCTCATTACACCACGAAGGTTTACCCCGTCCCCTACAGCAGGGAACTGATGGAAAGCGTGAAGCCAACCATTGTCACCAACACGTCCTTCTTCCAAGAAATCGGGCATATCTTTCGGAAAGCGGGTAGTCTCAGGGATTTCTTCCTGACCACCTGTGAGAGTCTGCTGTACAACTCAGAGTTGATGTCGGAGCTGGCCGAAATGAAATTCAACGCGGTGCTGACTGATCCATTTGTCCCCTGCGGCGCGATCGTTGCAGAGTACCTCTCCCTGCCCACCGTCAATTTGCTGCGAGGACTTCCTTGCGGGTTGGACTATTCAGCCACTCACTGCCCCAGGCCACTCTCCTATGTGCCCAGATTCTTCACAAGAAACACCGATCGAATGACTTTTCTGCAAAGGTTAAAAAACCTGCTGGCCAGTTTATTGGAGCCGTGGCTCTGCCGTTTTCTGTATGCGCCGTTTGAAGAGCTGGCCATCAGGTTTCTGAAGAAGGACGTAACTCTGATTCAGCTACTGAGCCAGACCTCCATCTGGCTGATGCGATACGACTTCATCATGGAGTACCCCAGGCCCCTGATGCCAAACATGATCCTTGTTGGAGGCATCAACTGCAAGGAGAGGAAACCCCTGCCCCAGGTGCGAGCAATTTGATATCCCCCCACCCCGACCCCGAATTTCTTCCCCGCTAGTCACAACAGAAACCGGTAAAAGGGAAACATTGCAATGAATATCTAGACTTGCTGAGCCACATTCACATTAGTCGGTCATACAATACAAAAACAGGCCCTTCGACCCATCACGTCCATGCCGGCCGTTTTGCCCATTGACATTAATCTTATTTAACCGCTTTAAGACGGTATCCTTTCTGTCTTGACTATTTTAGTTTCTAAGTGTCACTTAAACACAGTAATTGTATCCGATTGCATCACCTCTGGCAGCACGTTCCGGATATCACTTTATAAAAAATACAATGTTATAGTGGACGATTTATGATAACATTTTGCTTTGAAGGCACTAGTGATCATTTCATGCCTGAAAATGTTACAGCAGCTGCCAAAATATATGAGACTGCAACTCTTTTTGAACATTATTTGTCAACCAAATCTCAATTTTACAGGAACTGGAAGAATTTGTAACCAATTCAGGAGAGCATGGTGTGGTAATCTTTTCCCTGGGGTCAATGGTGTCGGAAATTCCTCATGTAATAGCCAATCGTATTGCAGATGCATTGGGGCAAATTCCTCAGAAGGTGAGTTGGTAACACTGAATCGAAATACTAATTTCTGAAAATGGGAAGCTTTAAAGACAATTGTACTCATTCTTTACAACCTAATTTAATGTCTCGGTTAATTTACAGTAACATCGTTACTGATTTATTACTAACTAATGTTATTTCTAATGCATCTAATACCATAGAGACATGGGTAGCAGACTCTGACAGTGCAGGGTTGCAGCACCATTGACAATGCTCTGGGAGAATATTCTCACTGCATCTTCCTGTCATGCTCTTTAAGAAACATGCATCTTACAGTGAGATTGTTTTCATTCTTCTAAACCAATGGAACATAGAGCTATTCAATCCCTCTCACAGGACAAACCTAAAATTCAGTCCATTTAACTACCCGTATTACTGTATTCACTCAAAAGCAAGCATAACTATTTTTTAGGTAAATAAACCAAAACTAGTTCCCAAAGTATAATCACTGTAAGCTCCTGGGTAATTTATTTGCATATTTACATTATGCAGAGAAATGGAGCTGTGCAATAGCATCTGAGGCTTGCAACTGTGGTGTGTGGGAGCCCAGACAAAACCTTTTTCCATGCCCACTGCTGGAGGATGGGTTTGTAACCTTGCCGGGCTTCATGGGACAGGTGTGGTACATTGACGGAAGAATACTGAAGAATAGGTTTGCTCCTGAACAGCATGGATGAGGAGGAATGAGAAAGAAGCGATGATGAGAAGAGAAAGGATGGGCAGGGAGAAAGAATGTTGAAAAGAGAAAGGAGATAGAAAGGATGAGGAGAGATGGAAGTTGTGGGGGAGAGGGAGAGAAGTGATGTCGGAGAGAAAGAGGTGGCATGAGAAAAAGGATGAGGAGGGAATATATGGAGGGCTTAAGGAGAAGGTAAGCAGAGGATGATGCACAAGTGAGGTGAGAGGAGGAGATGTGGAAGCAATTCTGTGTTCTAGAAAGATAGAAACATTCTTCTGGAATTCTTTGAGGATGTAATCAGGAAAATTGACAGGGGAGAGCCGATGGATGTGGTGTACCTTGACTTTCAGAAAGACTTTGACAAGGTTCCACATAGGAGATTAGTGGGCAAAATTAGAGAACATGATATTGGAGGTAGGGTACTGACATGGATAGAAAATTGGTTTACAGACAGAAAGCAAAGAGTGGGGATAAATGGGTCCCTTTCAGAATGGCAGGCAGTAACTAGTGGGGTACTGCAAGGCTCGGTGCTGGGACCGTAGCTCTTTACAATATACATTAATGACTTGGATGAAGGGATTAAAAGTACCATTAGCAAATTTGCAGATGATGCAAAGCTGGGTGGTAGTGTGAACTGTGAGGAAGATGCTATGAGGTTGCAGGGTGACTTGGACAGGTTGTGTGAGTGGGCGGATGCATGGCAGATGCAGTTTAATGTGGATAAGTGTGAGGTTATCCACTTTGGTGGTAAGAATAGGAAGGCAGAGTATTATCTGAATGGCGTCAAGTTAGGAACAGGGGACGTACAACGAGATCTGGGTGTCCTAGTGCATCAGTCACTGAAAGGAAGCCTGCAGGTACAGCAGGCAGTGAAGAAAGCCAATGGAATGTTGGCCTTCATAACAAGAGGAATTGAGCATAGGAGCAAAGAGGTCCTTCTGCAGTTGTACAGGGCCCTAGTGAGACCGCACCTGGAGTACTGTGTGCAGTTTTGGTCTCCAAATTTGAGGAAGGATATTCTTGCTATTGAGGGCGTGCAGCGTAGCTTTACTAGGTTAATTCCCGGAATGGCGGGACTATCATATGTTGAAAGACTGGAGCGACTAGGCTTGTATACACTGGAATTTAGAAAGATGAGAGGAGATCTTATCGAAACGTATAACATTATTAAGGGGTTGGACACGTTAGAGGCAGGAAACATGTTCCCAATGTTGGGGGAGTCCAGAACAAAGGGCCACAGTTTAAGAATAAGGGATAGGCCATTTAGATCTGAGATGAGGAAAAACTTTTTCAGTCAGAGAGTTGTGAATCTGTGGAATTCTCTGCCTCAGAAGGCAGTGGAGGCCAATTCTCTGAATGCATTCAAGAGAGAGCTGGATAGAGCTCTTAAGGAGAGCGGAGTCAGGAGGTGTGGGGAGAAGGCAGGAACGGGGTACTGATTGAGAATGATCAGCCATGATCACATTGAATGGCGGTGCTGGCTCGAAGGGCCGAATGGCCTCCTCCTGCACCTATTGTCTATTGTCTATAAAATAGGTGCAGGAGGAAGCCATTTGGCCCTTTGAGCCAGCACCGCCATTCATTGTGATCATGCCTGCTTTCTCCCCATACCCCTTGATTCCGCTTGCCCCATACCCCTTGATTCTGCTCGACCCAAGAGCTCTTTCTTTTGGAGAATGCAAATCAAACTAAAGAGGACCTCTCTGAAAGCTGGTTTACTTTGACTCGCCATCCTCCCACAGGCCAAGGAGAGGCTAAGGTGATATCAGGTCTGTATCTGTCCAAATTCAGTTTGGTTGCAGGGCTGGCTCTCATTCTCAGCACCTTCCAGTGAAAGCAAGGGTGAGAAAATGTAAACAGCTCTAAATCTGCATAACCAGGTTCCTTACCCCACTTATTCCCTCCTTTCAGCTCCCTCCTAATCTCTCTCGTCTTCCCTCTGCTCTCTTCACTATCTTGTGACCCATAACGCCAGTTTGCTGATATCCTGGCACCTCCTCTCCTACACAATGCCACATGCAACTTGGCATTAGTTTATTTGTTTGATAACACTCCTCTAGTGCGCTCTGGCAATGCTTGCTACATACAATCTATCAGATCATTTGAAGTTGCAGATGTTCTTTAATGCTTGTTATTTCCTTTACTACCTTGCCAACAGATATGTTCACTTTTATTGCTCCTTCTTAATTTGCTTTGTCTCTACCTTTATCTTCTCCTTTGTTGGTAAATCAGCATTGTTTTGTTAAAGGTCTCTTTTGTTAAAGGTCCTCTGGAGATATACTGGAGAGATTCCCACTACACTGTCACCAAACACAAAATTAATGAAATGGTTACCACAGAATGATCTACTGGGTAAGATTTTATTTATCTGGATTTAGCAAATTGGTCATATAATTTGGTTAAACATTTTTGATTGGCAAAGGGGAGATTCAGGTTGATCTTGAACGTCCATAGGGTGAAGAACACATGGAGTCAAACAGCACTGAAACAGGCCCTTTGGTCCAACTCATCCATGCTGAAAAAAGTTTCCCCTCTAAACTGGTCCCATTTCTCACTCTACACCCAATCAAGTACCACTGTAGAATACTCAGTGTTATAACATACAAAACTGCAATTTATAACTGCAAGGGCCCACAAACAACAACAACAATCTCATTTGCTCTTAACTTCTTATGACTTAGAGGGAGGCCATTCAGCCAATCGAGTCTCTTTGGGTTTTCAGAGCATACCCATTAGTCATATTACCCATTTATTTCCCATCAATCTATTTTCCCACACGTATCAAGAAACTGCACCTGATTCTATCACCTTCTGCCCTATGTTAGGGGTAATTTAAAGTTGCCAATCACCTGTTAACTTGTCAGTTTGCCAATCAACCAACTCAACCTTGGGATGTAGGACTAAACTGAGTGCCCTGGGGAAACACACACAGTCACGGAGAATGTGCAAATTCCACAGAGACCTGCACCGCAGGTCAGGATTGAACCAGTCAACAGTCCCAACAGCAACAGTTCTGAACATTGCCTTTCTATCATAGATCAGAAACTCAGTCATTTTAACATAACAGGTATAACAGAGCTTTATTTGTCGTTCGGTACCGAAGTACCGAACGAAACTACATAGCAGTCATAGAAAAAAAAGAACACAACACATAACCTCAACACAAACGTCCATCACAGTGACTCCAAACACCCCCTCACTGTGATGGAGGCAACAAAACTTCCCCTCTCTTCCCCACGCCCACGGACAAACAGCTCGACCCCGACCGACCCGCACAGTCCCCGCACCGGGCGCTAAAATGTCTCGCGGCCGAACCGGGCGATGAAAGGCCCGCGACCATTTTTTGATGATGTTCCTTCTACCACCCCCTGCCCCATCAGTGGCCGAATTAGCCATTTCGGAGCACGCAAAGCTAGAGTAGGAATACTACGTTCTCAATTTCAAGGCACTGTCTAAGATCTAAACTGCAAAGTCCAGCTTTATTTTGGCATAACTAAGGTCCAATTTTCTTTTTTCACAATAAAGGGATCGGGTAAAATCCCCAGTGCCTTGAATTAGTGAAGCTGTTGGCTGAGAAAGCTAAACTATTGCCTGTCACTTTTCATAGCCTAGCCTCCTTCTGCAATAGATTTGGTCAATTGTTGATAAATTGCCATGTAGCCAAAATTTAATGGGTCACATTAATCTTTGATGCTATTTGTTTCACTCTTCTATGAACCAGGACATCCTAAAACACGAGCCTTCATCACCCACGGAGGGACCAATGGAATCTATGAAGCCATCTGCAATGGTGTGCCATCTGTCATGCTGCCACTGTTTGGGGATCAGGACTATAACGTGAAACACATGGTGGATCATGGTGCTGGTATCTATTTGGATATAAAGCATATAAGCTCTCATGACCTGGTCAATGCTTTAAATACAGTTATCAACAATACCAGGTCAGTGATGTGAATGATTCTGTTCTACCACTAGAAACGTGAAAGATATGTATATATTTCTTGACTTTCATAATCTCGGGGCATCCCAAATCAACAATCGATGAGGCTCTTTTAATTATCTATATCTATCTATCTATATCTATATCTATATCTATATATACTACTAAAATTCAGATCTTGTAGCGTTGTATATATAATCCACTGATGTCGGCTGAATACGGCAATTCCGGCAAAACGGTGAACTGTAGCGCCACGATTTTTGAACCGCCTTAATCAGCATGCGGTTCGCTGCTGGAAAATGATATTTTTATTTAATTCGGACGCATATTTTTTAAGTTACAGAGGTCTAAAAGTGCTGCCCCCCCTCATTTATCGAAGTTTTGACAGAAGGGGGGCGCTGCGGTCCGGCAGTGCTCAGTACGCATGCGCGGAATCTCCTCACTCTGTACTCAGTACGCATGCGCGGCATCTCCTCACTCGCACCAAAACAATGGACGCCGTTAGCGGCGCCAGCCCGCGATCACCGGCTCACCTCTCCTCTCTCCCCTTGCTTCTCTCCTCTCTCCCACACCCAGGAGAACATCTCCCCGCTATCCCACCCACCCCGGGCATTTGAATGATGAGATCTCCCGAAGCCCCCCACCCACCGGACTTTTCACAGATCCGATCACCCGCACCCCCCCCCCCCCCCCCCCCCCCCCGGGCGTAGGGAGGTGGGGTGGGTGAAGGGGATGGGGAGAGTGGGGGGGGATGGGGGTAGGGAGGGGAGAAGGGTAGGGAGGGGGGAAAGAAGGGGGGAGGGAGAGAGGGGGAGGGTGGTGGAGGGAGGGGTGGAAGGGTGGAGGGGAGAGGGGAAAAAGAGGGAGGGGGAGGGGGAGGAGAAGAGAGGGTGCTGCACCAGTGTAGGAGAGGTTTGGGCCCAACGGGTCCACTTGGTCTAGTTGTTAATATATAGGAAATAGAAAACCATATTAAGGCAACCCAAGTGGCATGGTGGCGCAGGGTTAGAGTTACTACTTTACAGCGTCAAAGACCCAGGTTCAATCCTGACTACGGGTGCTGTCTGTACGGAGTTTGTATGTTCTCCCTGTGACCACATGGGTTTTCCCGGGTGCCCTGGTTTCCCACTATACTTCAAAGGCGTACAGGATTGTAGGTTAATTGGCTTTAGTAAAAATTGTAAATTGTCTCTAGTGTATAGGATAGTGCTAGTGTATGGGGATCGCTGGTTGACATGGACTCAGTGGGCCAGAGGGCCTGGCCTGTTTCCGTGCTGTATCTATAAACTAAACTAAACTTTTTAAAAAGTGTCCTGAAATGACAATGTAATAATGCTCAAGTAATTTTTTTTCATATGTTGCTTGCGGACTATTAGCTTGGGCATTAGGGAAAACCTACTCTTCAAATAATGTCATGGGACTCTTTCTGTTGCAGCAGCTTCCAGTATTGGAGTGGTTGACATTCTGGATTTTTGTTTCTATAACTTTCATTTTAAGTCCATGGCTACTATAAGAATGCTTCCCACTGGGCATTGGGTTTCACGTGAAAAATCTTGGTGATTCACATGTAAATCGAAATATATCTTTGGAATATGACTGATTGATAAAAGCAGCTTTGAATTTACTAGAAGCTGTTTAACTATCGTGGAGTAAGTTATTTATCTTCAAGTGCAAAGTGAGATAGATGTTTCTGCAAATTTCTTTATCTATTTCTCTGAATTAAAATGTGTAAATTAATCCCAAATTTAATTTAATCTATCCTGAGTTTTGCCACTTTTGATTGTTGTAGTTGACTTACGAAAGAAGAAGAGGAATACTATATCAATATAGCAAGAGTATCACTCTGTAGGTTCCTTGGTAGGTATACAGTTATGATATGCAATAATGCTTTTGTTAAATTATCTTTCAATGTCTGCATTGACAAAAAAAGTATTTTTGAACCTTAGCCAGAAGAGAAAGGGACTGAAATGTACTTAATCTATCATTCATCTCCAAAGTATAATCAATGCAACATAATTCTGCTGTGCTACATTACAACAAGATCCCCTGGTCGCCATGGTCCATTTTTGGCTTAAAGTCGTCACTTGTTTGTCAAAAGGAGCTTTATGGTTGCAATCTATTATATCTTTCTTGTGTTTCAAGTACATTCCGTTCTATGCCAATCGTATATACATTGCTTCAAGTTAATATCGATTGTCCTTCTCTATTATAGGTACAAAGAAACAATTATGCAGTTATCTGCAAGGCATAAGGATCGGTTAGTTGAGCCAATGGATCTCTCTATCCATTGGGTGGAATTTGTGATGAAGCACAGAGGGGCAGAACACTTACGTCCTGCAGCTCATGACCTTAACTGGATCCAGTACCACTGTCTAGATGTTGTTGGTGTGTTGCTGGTCTCTGTAGTGACCTTCATATACTTAACAGTTAAATGTTGTTCATTGTGCTGTAAGAGATATTTGTATGGAGGCAGAAATCTGATGAAGAGAAAATCAGATTGAAGTGGACATTAATCATTCCTTTAGTATTTGAAGATTATCTTTATCATTGGTTAAAAGTTAACTAAATCCATGAGAAGCAACATCTGCTTATTCAACTCAGTTCGGGAATGGGAGTTGAGAGGTTAGTAGTGGGAGGAATGGATGGTGCATGGGGAAAGGCAATAGTAGGATGGTGGTAGGAGTGGTGACTGAGAGAGGTTGGTCATTGTTATTTGTACTATTTTAGGCATCAGGATTTGCTTTGTTCTCACTGGATTTTGCTTGTTAAAAAATATTTTCTAATTTTTATTTAAACAAAATATTTTGGGAATGTATGGAATGAACACAAGATATATTTTTGTGGTTGTTAATCTTTGACATATAATTCACAAGATTATTGCAAACAAATAAGTTGAAAAGCAGGTTCATAGTAAAACCATCTTTGAGAGTGAACAAGTTCAGCAAATTCTCATTTTGTAAAATTTATGTTGCATTTGACTTTCATAAGATTTTGTTCTCCCTTTACTTCTTAACTGCACCATTGGAAATGAATTAATCGAGACTCCATAACGCCTCTCTAATGTCCCTGTGAGATGTACTTTCAACATTGTTTGTATATTTTTTTAATGCATTTGGCACTTAAGGCACAAAGGAATGATGGTCTTTTTGTTTAGCTGACCCACTCCTGTTGTACTGTAAATGACGAGGCTGCTTCAGTACGCTTGACTGAGGTAAAATTTAAACTCGAGGCCAAAGTATGAAATTACAGAAATAAATAGAGTTGTAATGGAAAAATCAGAAATGTGTTTATTATTTAATAAGTATAACTTATATCTCTATATCTTTATATAAGATATAAACTTATATCTCTGTTTATTTTTACACCCAGATCATAAATGAAAATGGGTACACGGCTAGGTACAATTCCTTAAAAGCAAATGGGGTAGCGCTTATTAGCTTTATTTTTGAGCAGGGTGCCATATACCTGGTCAACTACTTTCTTTAATATATGTGGTAATGACCTAAATGTCATTGTCAAGGTCAGCATTTCTTTCCTTTCTCTAATTGTTCTTGAGAAGGTGGTAGAATAAGGGGTAAGCCATTTAGAACTGAGATGAGGAAAAACATTTTCAGTCCGAGAGTTGTGAATCTGTGGAATTCTCTGCCTCAGAAGGCAGTGGAGGCCAATTCTCTGAATGCATTCAAGAAAGAGCTAGATAGAGCTCTTAAGGATAGCAGAGTCAGGGGGTATGGGGAGAAGGCAGGAACGGGGTACTGATTGAGAGTGAATGTACTTCCACAGAGGTGATGGGGAGGGGCATCCAAATGCATTGTCTTTTCCCCAGGGTTGAAACTAGAGGGCACGGATTTAAGGTGAGTGGAGAAGGATTTAACACAGAGGATGGTATGTACATGGAATGAACTGGCTGTGACAAGTGGTCGAGGTGGGTACAATTATGACATTAAAAGACACTTGAACAGGTACATGGCTAGGAAAGGTTAGGAGGGCTATCGGAGAGCCGCAGTCAAGTGTGACTAGCTTGGTTAAGCAATGTGGTCAGCATGGACTAATTGTGCTGAAGGCCTGTTTCCATGCTCGATGAATGACAATAGACACTAGGTGCAGGAGGAGGCCATTCGGCCCTTCGAGCCAGCACCGCCATTCAATGTGATCATGGCTGATCATTCTCAATCAGTACCCTGTTCCTGCCTTCTCCCCATACCCCCTGACTCTGCTATCCTTAAGAGCTCTATCTAGCTCTTTCTTGAATGCATTCAGAGAATTGGCCTCCACTGCCTTCTGAGGCAGAGAATTCCACAGATTCACAACTCTCAGACTGAAAAAGTTTTTCCTCATCTCAGTTCTAAATGGCTTACCCCTTATTCTTAAACTGTGGCCCCTTGTTCTGAACTCCCCCAACATTGGGAACATGTTTCCTGCCTCTAACGTGTCCGACCCCTTAATAATCTTATATGTTTCGATAAGATCTCCTCTCATCCTTCTAAATTCCAGTGTATAGAAGCCTAGTCGCTCCAGTCTTTCAACATATGACAGTCCCACCATTCCGGGAATTAACCTAGTAAACCTACGCTGCACGCCCTCAATAGCAAGAATATCCTTACTCAAATTTGGAAACCAAAACTGCACACAATACTCCAGGTGCGGTCTCACTAGGGCCCTGTACAGACATCGTGAAATCATATGTCAGCTTTTGTGAGGACAGTTGCATCTATACACTAAAACTGTTGTTTGTTTGTTTGTTCCTGAACTACAGCCAAGACGGTACACGATAGTGCGACAATTTTAGGCCCACCTTACTCACCATCGTCCCTTTGGTGCTAATGGAAGAAGTTTAATTGAAATCGTTGTTATATTTTTAGTTATTCACATTTTAAAGTTTAAATCTAACTCCTAGGGGGAGAGGGGGGGGGGGGGTTGGAGGGAGGGGGGAGGAGGGAGGATAAGGGCAGTCGAGGGGGATGGAGTTGGGGGGAAAGGGGAGGAGGAGAGGGTGCTGCACCAATGCAGGAGGTTTGGGCCCAACGGGTCCACTTGGACTAGTTCCCACTGGGACCTGGATCAGTTTCAACAATGACAAGCCCTGGTTTACCCCTGACGAGCAGAACTCAGACAGCTCTGCCAGTCTAAAGATGAGGCCTACAGGAGCGGGGATGCAGACCTCTACAGGCAGGCCAAGTATAAGCTGGGAAGAGGAATCAGAGCTGCAAGAAAAGGTACACTGAGAAGTTGAGGAGCAAGTTCTCAGCTAATGACTCATCTTCAGTGTGGAAGGGCTTGCAAGAAATCACCAGCTACAAGAGGAAAATTCCCCGCTCCTTATAGAATCGTCAGCTGACCAATGACCTGAACAAGTTCTACTGCAGGTTCGATAGATAAAACCATAACCCCGGTACCCCCCCCCCATCACCACTTCACACCTACTCATAGCCTGACTCCAGTCTGCAAAGACTGGGCCCTCGTCCACTACCCACCCCCTCCTTACTGCCCAACATCAGTCTGGCCACTTCTCCATCACTAACAATAGAAATTGAGGAGGTGGAGAAGCTATTCAGGAGACAGAAAAGCCGAAAATCTCCAGGACCAGACAATGTTTCCCCCTCTACCCTCAAGCTCTGTGCCGAACAGTTGGAAGCAGTCTACACAGATATTTTTGACCAGTCCCTGCAAACCTGCACTGTCCCTGCCTACTTTAAAGTCTCGACTATTGTTCCTGTACATAAAAAGCAAAGGATTACTGGTCTTAATGACCACAGGCCTGTCACAGTGACCTTTGTAATCATGTAGACCCTGGAAAGATGTGCTGGCCCAGCTGAAAAATATCACAAACCCCATGCTGGACCCCCTGCAGTTTGCATACCTGTCGTATGTTGAAAGTGGAGCGGCTGGGCTTGTATACACTGGAATTTAGAAGGCTGAGAGGGGATCTTATTGAAACATATAAGATTATTAAGGGGTTGGACACGTTAGAGGCAGGAAACATGTTCCCAATGTTGGGGGAGTCCAGAACCAGGGGCCACAGTTTAAGAATAAGGGATAGGCCATTTAGAACGGAGATGAGGAAAAACTTTTTCAGTCAAAAAGTTGTAAATCTGTGGAATACTGCCTCAGAAGGCAGTGGAGGCCAATTCTCTGAATGCTTTCAAGAGAGAGCTAGATAGCGCTGTTAAGAATAGCAGAGTCAGGGGGTATGGGGAGAAAGCAGGAACAGGGTACTGATTGAGAATGATCAGCCATGATCACATTGAATGGTGGTGCTGGCTCGATGGGCCTATTGTCTTTTGTCTATTTAGATCAGTGGATGACGCAGTCAATATAGGCCTGCAATTCATCCTCCAGCACCTAGACCACCAGGGGACCTATGCAAGGATTTTGCTTGTGAATTTTAAAACTGCATTTAACACCATTGTGCCAAGCTACCACACTCCAAACTCTCCCAGTTGACTGTGCATGAACCCCCCTGATTGGACTGATCCAGGATGGGGAGGAATCTGCCCACAGGCAGGAAGTAACACAGCTGGCGTCCTGGTGCCATCACAACAACCTGGAGCTCAATGCTCTTAAGACAGTGGAATTGATTGTAGACTTTACGAGAGCTTTCACCCCACTCACCATCAACAACATCACAGTCACATCTGTGGAGTCATTTAATTTCCACAGTCACATCTGTGGAGTCATTTAGTTTCTACAGTCACATCTGTGGAGTCATTTAATCTGCCACAGGCAATGATGGTCCAGTTTTATACTGCCATCATAGAGCCTGTCCTCGCCTTCTCCATCATGGTCTTATTTGGCTCAGCCACCAAGCATGACATCCGGAGGCTGCAAGCAGGGCCGTCTTAATGCATGGGCCTGATGGGCACTTGCCCGGGGGCCCACGAGCATAGGGGGCCCATGCTGATCTGTGTATGTTAAGTGACTTGCAATAAATAAATACTACTTTAAAAATGTAGGTTCAATAAGTGCTTTTTTCGCAACATTTTCGGTCACTAAGTGCTTCTCACAGCAATCTGTAAGTGCTTTTCGCAACAATGTAGCACCCTAAGTCCATCGCTAAGTGCTTTTCGCCGGCACGACAGGGGGGGGCTGGTAGGGAAAGGGGGGTGGGGGAGAGTAACGGTAGGGCCCCAGTACACTGCTTTGCCCGGGGGTCCATAATGCTGTAAAAACGGCCCTGGCTGCAAGGCATCGTTCGATCAGCCGAGAAGATTGTTGGCTACAACGTCCCCCCCATCGACGAACTGTACACTGCAAGGGCCAGGAAGCGACGGGTAAGATTATCCACAAACTCTTTGAAGCACTTCCCTCTGCAAGGCGACTCCGGACTGTCAAAGCCGCCACAGCCAGACATAAAAACAGCTTTTTTTCCATGAGCAGTAGCTCTACTCAACAACTAAAAGTCTGTAGCCTCCTTTTGCTCTGGTATTTTATTTCATTCTTCACATGTTTCAATTATAATGTTTTATTCTTAATTGTTTACTGTATATCTTGTTGTTACTTGTGAGCAAAGCACCAAGGCAAATCCCTTGTATGTACACATACTTGGCTAATAAAATTTATTAAATTCAATTCAATTATGTTGGAAATTATCAGCAAATCATCCAATATCTGTAAGAGAAATTCTGTGAGAGAAATAGAATAAAGGTTTCACAATGACTTTTTATCTCTCATTTGTTAGATCTCCAGCATATTCATTGTTCCTTTCAATTTGTAATCTTAATGTTTATAAAAACTATTCTTTAAAATCAATGAATAACACACTCATCTTGTGCACAACCTGCGCTGAATTCGTGTTGGAATGAAAGTTAATTACAACTAAATGGGATGCTTGTGATTTTGTCAATGAGGGCCAGTGGATGGTACCACCAAATTTTCAGTCTATTCCTGTATACATCTGCTTCTGCCATCATATATGTTCCACTCACTGCTTCACAGATGCTGACCTAACCAGTGCTGTTCATGAACTTAGTGCAAACCAGAAAGATGGCCGATATACGTCTGAGTGTAACAGTAACAGATAAATGGCAGAACAAACTGTACTTTGTTATTAAATTACTTTTCTGCACAAACAACATATCTGTTTTTACATTACTGGTAGTTTCATTTTTAAAAATGTAAATTTTAATTGAAGTTATTGTAACCCAGATTTTCATTGTTTGTGAGAGCTGCTTTCAATCTGCTGGAGGAATTCAACAAGCACCATTTGTGAGGTGGTGGGTGGGAGAAGGGGGGGGAGGGTGAAACTGATAATTCCTTTCCCCCTCTATAGGTACTGCATAACCCACTGGGTTTAACCAGCAGTTTTTTTTTGCTTTAGATTCTAGCATCTGCTGTCTCTTGCATTCACATACTTAAGGTTAAAAGTACCTTCCCATGAAGGTATCTGAGGTGAGCTGATAATGGCACAGTGAGGGCAAGAGAGCTTAGATAATGATGCCACCAGCCATGTATCACTTAACTATTGAAATTTGTGAATTGAAGAAGGAAAAGGAATAATGAAGAAAGAAATATGATGACTTACAGTCAATTAGAAAGTGAAATAAACGGAAAGAAAAATTGTGAGAAGAAAAAGGAAAAGAAAGATTTTTAAACTTTCAAATCCAAAGCAAGAAAAGAACCTAAAAATATGACATCACTCATTTAATTATTCATTTTCTGTGCAAGAGAAGAGGTTTGACAGGCATTTAAAAAAGATTGTGTACTATTATTTCTATTAACTGAAAATCATGTCCATGCAGGTTCTACGTGAAAGTCCTAAACCTATCCGTGGGTTGTTCAAAACGGGCAGTAATTTCCACTAATTGAAGGGGCATCTATTTCTTTTCAAATTGCTAGTCGGCGTATGTATTAATATGGGGAAGCATTTTTGCAGTGCAATCACTTGACACAATGGTTTCTGTTGTCTTTCTCTGAATCTCAAGCATCAGCCTGAGCTGAGGCTCACCTGGAAAGAGTAAAGAAGGACAAAATCATATGAGTTGCAGCAACTGAAACTTGCTCAGCACGTAACATCGGTGAGGAGTATGAAGCTGTGTGAAGGAGTGTGAAGCTGGAACAATTGTGTCAGTTGAATGAGATTAGCAAGCCTCATTTGGTTATTTATTGGCCTGTCATAAAGGTGAAACAAACTTAATAGGCAACAAAAGTGCCATTTATAACACCCTGTTTCTATTAAAAGGGGGGATTGCTTTGACCACTTTCATTCGATTTGTATTGAGCATTGATAAATAACTACATCAGGTAGGATTTCCTTCGCTTGTGCCTGAGAGCAATAAATTTTCAGCTCCCTTTGTAATGCAATTTGGGATTAAAAAAAAGAAAATACTGTGAGCAATACTCGATCCCATGAATGCAGTGAATAATGGGCGGCCAAACTGATACAGCAAACCCTTCCCAATGTTCAGCCATGGTCGGTGGTGCTGGTGGTGGATAATTATCAGAAAGGGGGGAGTTACTTTCTCCAGCAGATTCTAAAACAACTTTATGGTACAGTGGTATGTAGTGTGCATGTTCTCCCATGGCTCTTTTTTTCCAGTCGCTCCAGTTTCTACCCACATCCCAAAGACATGGGTAGTTGTCAGGTTTGTTGACATCTGTTAATCTCCACTTCGGAGAGTAGTGGGTGAATCCAAGCTAAATTAATGGGCATGTGAAACAGAATAGGTTACAGAGAAATAAGTTGGATAATGAGATTGATGATTTGCTTTGAGAGCCAGCATAGACTTGATGGACTCATATTTCCCAACCATATGGGATATATGAGACATTAGACTAACAGCCCTAGGATAACGATCAGGGAAGAATGAAGAGCACAGTGGCCAGAACTTGGTTGCAAGGCCACAAAAACGACAATCAGAGTTGCTAACATTATAAACACACACTTCTCTGATCCATTTCATAGATGTTTACCACGTGACCTCATACTTGCAACCCAGGGGCGCAGCGGTAGAGTTGCTGCTTTACAGCGAATGCAGCGCCGGAGACTCAGGTTCGATCCTGACTACGGACGGCATCTGTACGAAGTTTGTACGTTCTCCCCGTGACCTGCGTGGGTTTTCTCCGAGATCTTCGGTTTCCTCCCACACTCCAAAGACGTACAGGTATGTGCGTTAATTGGCTGGGCAAATGTAAAAATTGTCCCTAGTGTGTGTAGGATAGTGTTAATGTGCGGGGATCGCTGGGTGGCGCAGACCCGGTGGGCCGAAGGGCCTGTTTCCATGCTATATCTCTAAATCTAAATAAAAAAACCTTATCTTCACCCACAAAAGGGTGTCAGAGTGATGCAGCTTCAGTGCCAGACGACATGGTTCAATCTTGTTCTCGTGCATTGCTGTGTGGATTTTACATGTTCTCCATGCGACTGAGTGAGTTTCGCCCCAGGAGCTCTGATTTCCCCCCGCATCTCAAAGACATGCAGGTCGGTGGATTAATTGACCACAATAAATTACTCTTGGTGTGTTGATGAGTACAAGAACCTGAGAGGAGTTACTGGGAATGTGATCAAAAGTGCAAGTGTAGCAAGTGCAGGCGTAGCATCAGACTGGGGTAGCCAAGGTGAATTCCCACAGTAGATAGTAGTAGGGATAAGTTCATAAGTCAGAGGAGCAGAATTAGGCCATTCAGCTCATCGAGTCTACTCTGCCATTCAATCACGTCTGATCTATCTGGAACTCTCAACCACATACTCCTGCCTTCTCCCCATAAACTTTGACAGTTTCTTGATTAGTAAAGATGTCAATCTCCGTTTTAATAATACTCAATGAGCCTCCAGAACCATATGTGACAATAAATTCCATAGATTCACCAACCTCTTACTAAAGAAATTTCCCCTCATTTCCTTTCTAAAGCTATGTTCATTTATTCTGAGGCTGTGCCCTCTGCTCCTACACTCTCGCTCTGGTGGAAACATCCTCTCCACATCCACTCTATCCAGCGTTTTCACTATTCAGTTAGTTTCAATGAGCTCCCACCCCATCCTCAACTCCTGCAAGTACAGGCTCAGTGGCATCAAACGTTCATCATATGATAACCCAATCATTCCCAGGATCATTCTCATTAACCTCGATGACACTTCACCATAAGGTTTTCCAAGTCTGGGGAGCAAGAGCTCGCCAGTACTGTGACGTTTGAGCGCCATGCGGAGTTAATTGCTCATATTGGAGCAATCTCATCAGTTCCATTCTCCCTCTACTTATTTCCTGGTAATTAACTCTCTCTCACATGCCCGTCAACTCCCCTTTTATTTTTTGGCCATTTTGCTCCACCAAGGGGAAATTTACCGTCTCCACTTGGCCTATGAGCATGTCCTTGGCATATGGGAGGAAGCTGGAGCAACTGTGGAAAAGCCCACTGGTCACAGAGTGAATGTGCAAACTGCACACTGACAGCACCCAATGTCGCAGTCGAACCCAGGTCCCTGGAACTGTGAAAGCAACAATAACTGCATGTTGCAGCTAAGCATTAAATTGATCAGATTAGCGCTTTGCATGCTACCAGATTCCTAAGTATCTTTCTTGGCTGCAATCCAACAGCATGTGCCAGTTTGATCTATTTTTATAATAAATCAGTAAATGTTATGTTTATATCGGCGAAACCAAGCGCAGGCTCGGCGATCGCTTCGCTGAACACCTGCGCTCGGTCCGCATTAACGCAACTGATCTCCCGGTGGCCCAGCACTTTAACTCCCCCTCCCATTCCCAGTCTGACCTCTCTGTCATGGGCCTCCTCCAGTGCCATAGTGAGGCCCGCCGGAAATTGGAGGAGCAGCACCTCATATTTCGCCTGGGCAGTTTGCGGCCCGGTGGTATGAACGTCGACTTCTCCAACTTCAGATAGCTCCTTTGTCCCTCCCTTCCCCTCCTCCTTCCCAGATCTCCCTCTATCTTCCTGTCTCCACCTATATCCTTCCTTTGTCCCACCCCCGACATCAGTCTGAAGAAGGATCTCGACCCGAAACGTCACCCATTCCTTCTCTCCCGAGATGCTGCCTGACCTGCTGAGTTACTCCAGCATTTTGTGAATAAATCAATGTTATGTTTAGAGCCCAGTTCATTTTACCTATTGCTCAAGATCTGCAAGATTCCATTCAAAAGTATACAATATTGATGTCTGACAAACAAGGCTTGGTGCTTGGACCTTTCAAAACAACTGGATCGGTGCCAGTTCCAAGATGCATGTTCGTGATAGTATCATAAAATCCCCATTTCTAAAATGTGTGTCCTTATGTTCTCTGTTCATTCAGGTTTCTTAAACACGGCCAACCTAAAAAACAGATTAGACTTCCAAATAGAAGATACGGGAGCAGTGGGCACAACATTTTGATTGCTATTACTAGTTGTTGAGGTACTATTGGCAGTCACACTCAAAGCTGTAAGATACGCTTTGGACTCTTACTACATCATTACTTTATTGCTCCAGGCTATCCCCTTACAAATTATCGTGAGACAAATGCTAGCGTGCAGTGCGATTGCATGATTTGTTTTGGTTCAACTCCTGCGTGCAGATTTCCAGCCTTACTTGCACTACCCTTCTGTGTTTTCCATTGTAATTGGGTGCTCATTGTTCCTAATTACATTAGTTAAAACCCCACGTTATCATATTGCATGTGGCTGTTTTCTAAACAAAACATAATGATATGTCAAGAGATCTTTTGGAGGAATTTAGGCACTCCTATAAAAATTAACAGTATTGTGCAAAGCTTATCACAGTCCTTCAATAAACGAGTAATTGGTTGTGTGACAAGCAGTTATGGGAAACCTGCTCTTGGCATGAGTGGAAGAATAGTTGTTTTTATACAACGTGTAATGTTTTGAGTTCCCCTAATTATGTTGTGTTATGTTCCTAAATTACAACTGTCACTAAACTTTAATAGTAAAGTAGCTGAGTTAGATTGTGGATTTTAGTATCACCATTAACTTTTAGCACAAGAGTTGAAGGAGTGCTAAACTGTTGGAGACTTCTGTTTAAGCTGAGAGATTAGACACGGATCTCTATTGCGCACTCAGTCGGTCAATTTTTCTAGGTGTCCAAATCATTAAGGTTAGATCTCGTGGAATGCTAACCACACGGATACAAAGGTAGCGAGTGGAAGGAGCCAGGGAGAGGTAGTGGAGGGTTATTTATCGGATTCTAGGCCTGTGATCAATTGCCAGTATACCACAGGGATTGGTCCCGTTTGTCATATATATTAACAAATTGGATGATAATGTTGGTGGCATAATTATTAAGTTTGCAGAAGACTCCAGAAGTGGTGTTGAAGTTGATGTGAAGAAGGTAGTCTAACGTTGCAACTGGGAAAGTTTGTAATGGAATGGCAGAAGAATCCCAACACAAAATGTTGCCCATCCATGTTCTGCATAGATGCTGCCTGACATGCTGAGTTACTCCAGCACTTTGTGCCTTCAATGGCAGATGGAATTCAACTCAGACAAGTACAATGTTAACCTAGAACAGGACAAACACAGTAAATGACAGGACCCAGGAATGCTGTGGAGCAGAAAGGCCATAGTTTCGTGAAAGTAGAAAAGGCGGTGAAGAAGGTGTTTGGCATGCTTGCCAATGGCTTGCCTTCATTGGATGGGGCATTGAATACAAGAAGAGGGAGGATATCTTGCAGCTGTTCAAGATTTGATGAGTAAGAATGCAATTAAGTTAGAGAAAGTGCAGAAAAGATTCACAGGTATGTTGCCAGGACTTGAGTTATAAGGTGTGACTGGATAGGGTGGGACTGTTTTCCCTGGAGTGACGAATGCTGAGGGGTGACTTTATGGAGACATAAAATTATGAGGTTAGATTATAAAATTATAAGTGGAAGTGGCGGCGCCTAACAGCTGCGGCTCGCTAGCAGTCTGTTCGTCTTTTTTCCTTTTTTTTTGTTGTGTGTCGGTGTTGGGATGGTCTTTGTATTTTTTTTGGTTGTGTATGTGTGGGGGGTGGTGGTGTGGGTGGGGGGGTGGGGGAAACTTTTCTCTTCCTCACGGCGCGGGGTGCGGCTCGGCTGCGGGGCCTAACATCGCCCGGTGCGGCTCGGCCGCGGGACTTTACATCGCTGGTGCTGCTTGGCCGCTGGACTTAACAGTGCCCGGTGCAGCTCGGCCGCGGGACTTAACATCGCCCGGTGCGGCTCGGCCGCGGGACTTTACATCGCCCGGTGCAGCTCGGCCCGCGGGACTTAACATCGCCCGGTGCGGCTCGGCCGCGGGACTTTACATCGCCCGGTGCAGCTCGGCCGCGGGACTTTTCATCGCTGGTGCGGCTCGGCCGCGGGACTTAACATCGCCCGGTGCGGCTCGGCCACGGGACTTAGCTGCGCAAGGCTTGGTCGCGGGGCCTTCCATCGCCCGGCTCGGCCGCGAGACGTTTCAGCGCCCGGTGCTATTCGGCCGCGGGGACTTCCATCCCCTTGCGGGGACTGTGCGGGTCGGTCGGGGACGAGCTGTCTGTCCGTGGGCGTGGGGAAGAGAGTGGAAGTTTTGTTGCCTCCATCACAGTGAGGGGGTGTTTGGAGTCACTGTGATGGACGTTTGTGTTGGGGTTATGTGTCTTGTGTTTTTTTTTTCTATGACTGCTATGTAGTTTCGTTCGGTACTTCGGTACCGAATGACAAATAAAGCTCTGTTATACTGTTATACTGTTATGAGTGGTATAGAGAAAAGGATCTTCACAGTCTTTCTCCCAGGGGCTGGGATGTATAAAGCTAGCGGGCATAGACTTTCACTCAGAAGGTGATGGGTATTTGGAACAAGCAGTTACAGGAAGTGGAGTTTATTGTGGAGAAGTGTGAGATTATGAACTTCAGTAAGAGGAATCATAAGATGCATTGTAATCTAAATAGAGAGAGACGGCAAATGAATGGGATTTAGGGTTCAGAGGGATCAAGGTTTCTCGTGCTTGAATCACTAAAATTACAAGCAGGTCTAACATGTACAAGAAGACAAACAGCAATTCAGCCTTTATTTTGAAAGTAGACTGGAGTAATTCAGCGGGTCAGGCAGCATCTCTGGAGAAAAAGGAAGGGTGATGTTTCAGGTCCGAACCCTTCTTCAGACTCTTTGTCTTAGGGGTCACCCTTTTTCCCCAGAGATACTGCCTGACCCCCTGAGTTACTCCAGCACTTTGTGTCTACCTTCGGTTTCAACCAGCATCTGCAATTCATTCCTACACATTTATAGGTGTTGGAGTTTAAGAATAGGGAGGTTTTGGTGCAGTTGCTAGGAGGTTGGTGAGGTCACACCTGGAATATTGTGCAGAGGTCTGGTCCCCTTCTCTAAAAATTGAAATGGAGTGATGTGACTGAATGAGCCAGTGGAGACTGAAGCTGTAGATGTAATTCTTTATTCAGCTCAGACAGACATTCTAGAGGAAACCTGGTGGAAAGTAGCTGACTTTCACTGGATGAAACTGTACTCCTGGACTATGATTGCAAGCAGAATTACCTTAACATGGATAGATACAAACTTCTGGAGTAACCCAGCGGGACAGGCAGCATCTTTGGAGAGAAGGAATGGGTCGAGACCCTTCTTCAGACTGAGTCAGGGGAGAGGGGAACTGGAGATACGAAGGGTATGGTGTGAAAACGAAAGATCCAAGCAGATCGGTGATCAAGGAGATGAATGTTTTATTGTTGACTGAGGGGAAATTGTTACTTTAACATAGATAGCTTTAGCCTGACCTGGATGGTTCTAAGCGACTACCAGAAAACGGGGAACACGGCAAACTGGAGTTGACCACTCGGCCCCTCAAGCTTGTTCCACCATTCAGTGTAATGGTGGCGCAGCGGTAGAGTTGTTGCTTAACAGCGCCAGAGACCCTGGTTCGATCCTGACTATGGGTGCTGTCTGTACCGAGTTTGTACATTCTCCTTGTGAGGTTTTTCTCCGACATCTTCGGTTTTCTCCCACGCTCCAAATACATTCAGGTTTGTAGGTTAAACTAGACCAAGTGGACTCGTTGGGCCCAAACCTCTCCTGCATTGGTGCAGCACCCTCTCCTCCCTTCCACCACTCCCCCTCTCCCCCCTCCCCCTCTCTCCCTCCCCCTCCCTCCGCCCCTCCCTCCTTCCCACATCCCTCCACCTCCCTCCCCCCTCCCTCAGCCATGATCACATTGGAATAGCGGTGCTGGCTCGAAGGGCCGAATGGCCTACTCCTGCACCTATTGTCTATTGTCCCTCCCTAGGAGATAGATTTAAACTTTAAAATGTGAGTAACTTTAAAAATATAACACCGATTTCAATGAAACTTCTTCCATTAGTACCAAAGGGACGACGGCGAGTAAGGTGGGTCTAAAATTGTCGTGCTATCGTGTACCGTTTTGGCTGCAGTTTAGGAACAAACAAACAAACAAACGAGAGTTTTAGTATATAGATGGCTTGGTATAAATGTAAATTGTCGCTAATGTGTGTAGGATAGTGTTAATGTGTGGGGATCGCTGGTTGATGCAGACTCTGTGTTTCCACACTGTATCTCTATGCTAAACTAATCATAGATGATCTACCCCATGCCTCAACTCCTCTTCTGGAATCAGATTCCCAAAACCTTCAAATCCTTGATCCTCCAGAAAATTCATCTCCCTCATTTTAAATATTTCCCACATTCCAACGATGGAAAGTTGGCTTAAGATGATGAATGTTATCTTCCTTAGAGAGGAGAGATGCTGCCATAATGAAATGGATGCTCCTGGGCAAGGGCTGCATATCAGCAACCCACATGATCTGCTGGGAGCAGATGATTAAGCTGTCATAATACACTGGCCAAGGGTCAGGGGTTATGAGGAGAAGGCAGTCGAATTGGATTGAGATTGAAAGATAGATCAGCCATGATTGAATGGCGGAGTAGACTTGATGAGCCAAATGGCCTAATTCTGCTTGTAGAACTTGTGAACTTGCACCCTCCAATTCACAGCTGACTGCAGCAGCATGAGCGGTTGATTACGCTGCTGTGGAAGCAGTAACACAGTGCATCGTGGCCAAGTCGGTAATTACTTGAAATAAGTTGGCCATCGCTTCCCTGTGCCAAAATTATGTCGGAATTCTGAATTTTGACATTAGTTAGGCATTTTGGCAGACTTTCCGACATTTTCCCATGTACATTTTTAAAGCATACTCATCAGCTTGCTTTATTTGGCTCACCAAATCTGAATCCTCTGCACAAGGACGCATGTGACCCACACTAGCTCTGTTCACTCTCCTTATTCCAGGTCCAAGCGATTTATGTCTGACATCTTAAAATGTCTCTCCTCCTGCCGAGCTCTTCTACCAAGGCTTCCAATATGTCATCTGCAAAACCTGGAACCTACTCTTACCCATTCTTCCCTATTTTCCAGGTCAGCTGCTGCATTCTCCAATTTCAAAGCTGTTAAGAAATGCAGTCTGCCTTTAAGCAGGACAAGATGAACTTTAAGTGTGGCTACTCACTCATGATAGTGACACTGGGTAATCAAGTTATGAGGAGAGAATGGATAGACTGGGACTGTTTTCCCTGGATCAAAAGAGTTTGATATCGCAGGGAAGATGTTCTTCTTGAAGCTGGTGGGATGTGCTTTCAAATGGGACTATCTCAGGTAGGCACCTTGGTCGGTATGAACAAATTGAGCCGAGTGCCTGTTTAATCTATGACTCCATATTACCCTTCCTCGCCCCTTCCCCCCTGCTGACCAACAAACTTGACAGCATGGTTTCAGCGTGCTGTGATATTACGATGAATTGGCACGAGTTAATCAATTCTGATGTGTCTGTGCCCATTTTAGGGGAGGATTGAATTAACCTTTGGAATATTTGTGACGTAAAATTTGTGATGAAAGGGAAAAGGATTGGAGCAGTGGGATTGGAGGTTAAAGTTTAAATGCAACCATATGTTGGCACCTCACTTATGTTTTCATGTTAGAATGTGGCAGTGCAGAAAACATGAATGTGATTAACTCTGTGGAAAAGAAACTGGAACAGAATGAATTACTGAGCTCACAGCTATATTCCAAAAAATCCAAGTTACATTGCAGACCAGCACAAGTTGTGCAAAGTGCCCTACAAAGATCTGAGGTCAGTACATGACAATAAAACACTTGATGATTAATTTTTAACCCCAGCCGAAAGTGGACTCTGGTTTTGATTCAGCCTCTCCTTGATTTTCTGAAGATAGCAAATAGGCCAGAGAGGGGAGGTATCAGATCAGCTGTTCATTATGTACACAAGTCATCCTTTCTGCTGGTCTAAAGGTCAGGATTGTTCTGCAGGCTGGAAATGGGTACTGAATCTAATGCAGATGGTAAACATAAAGCAACCTAATGAGCTACATACAAACAAGAGATGGTGATTATCTTCAAACTGATTTTTAAAATAATCAAAATAGGGATTTTACAACATAGAATGCCTTTCCAGTCACTGTATATGTGCCAGATCATTGGTGTTTTATCACCCAGCTGCACTTCCCTCTTTATTTTCAGTACAATCTGCAAATTGTTACTCTTTTAGTATTTATACTTTTCAAGTATTTATCAAATTCCCCTTTGGCAGTTAATGACACAGACTTTGTGGGAAAATACCAGCACTTCTCTGCATTAGACTTGGCACAGTGTGTAGAACCACTGCCTCGCAGCTCCAGAGATCCAGGTTCAATCCTGACCTCTGGCTGATTAGAATTCGCACATTCTCCCCGTGGATCTTCTCTGCTTACATTTTGTAGGGAAATTCTGGCTGTTCTAAATTGTCCTCATTGTATAGGTGGTAGAATAAAAATGGGTTAGTGCAGGGTTAGCTATTGATGGTAAATGCAGACTTGGCGAGCTGATGGTCCTGCTTCTGTGCTCTATCTCTCTATAATGCCATGTTCTGATTTCCCGTGTGGCCACAAGCTTCCTAAAGCTGCTGGTCAGGAGACCCCCACTTTATCCCATCACATGATTTCATCAAAACAACCTCATCACCAACAGCATCTTCATAGCAAACAAATGAATCTTCACTGTATCTCGGTACATGTGACAATAATAAGCAAATACCATTCAAATGAATGGAGAAAACCACCGACAGGAAATGAGTTAAGTTGTAGTTAATTTACAAATTTTGAATTGTTTTTATTTATTTAAATGTTTTAATTGTATTCAGTGGTTGAGACTTATTTAACAGTTTTGGGTTATTAAATTATTTAATTTAAAAAAATTGTCTGTATCTAATGTTTTGAATAGTTTTAACGCCTTTAGAATGTCTCTGAACAATGTTTTTGAGGAATGTGTAGTAAGGAACTGCAGATGTTGGTTTAAACCGAAGATAGACGTCAGAAAGAAAAGGTGGGTCTCGACCTGAAACGTCACCCATTCCTTCTCTCCAGAGATGCTGCCTGTCCCGCTGAGTTACTCCAGCTTTTTGTGTATATCTTCTTTTTTGAGGAAGGGTCAGGCAGGCTGGGTTTATATTCACTGAAGCACTGAGGGTGAGACAGGACTTATTTAAGACATACAATACCCTTGGATCCTGGCTAGAATGACATGGAAAAGATGCATCCTCATCGGGATGAATCACTGTTGAAAAGTAAAGGGTTTGAGGAAGATGAAACATTTTTTTTCTAAAAAGTCGGTGAAGACGAGTGTTCAAACAATTGTAAGGCAGATGTTGATAAATACTTGAATATGAATGAATAAGTCTATTGGCGAAGTATGCATATACAAGGAATGTGCCTTGGTGCTCTGCTCACAAATGACAACACGAACTTACAGTTAACAATTAAGAATAGAGCATAAACACATCAAAACAATAAGGATACACCATTACGGTCTAAACATGTGGTTGAAAATAAACCACGGCAAAGAAGAGACTACAGACTTCAAAGGGGTGTAACATTACTGAGGGCAAGCAGAATGTGTTTACTGTCAGTTCAACCTTGATCTTATTAAATGAGGGAACTTGCTTGAGAGGCCGAGGCCTGATATTGTTAAATCCTCAATCATTTTGCTGTGGGGGTGTGGCCTAGTCAGCTAGTGTTAAGAAGAAGTTTGATCTGCCTTTACCCATTCCGTGAGGTGAAATTTGAGCTGCTGAGTTTGGAGCTACTTTACCCAGCTTATCCTTCTGGAGATCTGCACAATTTCTTCTTATAGATTTGTGGTGAGTGCATTTCCCAAAATCTGTTCTACCAAAATTCTTTATTAATTGAATGAAATGAAGGGATAATTAAAGCAAGTTGGTTGGATCGATTGTCACTGCTTTCTTAGTGGTTACTGGTTCATTACATTCTCTGAGTAAGTCGAATGGTGAGGAATGTGGAATGGTTGTTATTCATACCAAAGCATAGATCAATATCACACAGAAAACAATTTCAGGATTTTAAATATAGTTTTTAAACTTGTCTCCTATCTAATGAAAACCTTGTTCCAATATTCATTGTATCAAAGTAATGTAATGTTAAACTGTATGCTTTTTCTGAACTCATATCCTTTTGAAGCAGTCTTTTTTCTTAAATAGTTTTAGACATTCTCTTCAAAGATAATAAATTAACTAGAAATACCACTCTTCTCTGTGTTTATGTATGGATTTTATTGTTCTGTTTCGGTAGATATAACAATTAAATACCCTTGACTCTTAATGTGCTAACTACTAAATTTTAATTGCTAACCGTTGCTGCTTTCAGGGTCATTTGTCTTCTTGCTCAAGCACCTTTTGTAGTTTCTTTCTCACGGCATATGCTGAGCAAAGTGAAAAACAGCTTGACAATGAACTCTGGTCCAAGATAGTTACCATGTTACTATAGCTTGTGAGATGTAACTTTGGTGCTCACAATCACGATGCCAGAGACAAAGTCGTTGAAACAAGAAATATTTATTACTTTTTAAAAAAATTTTTTTTTTAATCAAAATATACTTTATTCAAGTAATAAATATCATTTACAAAACATCTTTTTTAAACAAACCCATCCGACATTTCCGGAGGTTACATATTCAATACAGGCATTTACTTAGACATTTACATACATTTACATACATATCCCTTATTTGGAGGGGCGTCTCTCTCCACCACACCCTGCCCCCCATGTCCAGCAGCGGAAGGACCTTAGACTGTGGTCCTCCCCCACAGGGCCTTGGCGTTGGCTGCACCGAGCTTCAGAGCGTCCCTCAGCACGTACTCCTGCAGTCTGCAGTGGGCCAGTCGGCAACATTCCTTGACGGACAGCTCGCTCCGCTGGGAGGTCAACAAGGATCGGGCAGACCAAAGAGCGTCTTTCACCGAGTTGATGACCTTCCAGCAGCACTCGATGTCAGACTCGGAATGCGTCCCTGGGAACAGTCCGTAGAGCACAGAGTCCTCTGTGACGGAGCTGCTCGGAATGAATCGTGACAGGGACCCCTGCAGACCTCTCCAGACTCTCCTGGCAAATCCACACTCTTTGAAGAGGTGGGCCACCGTTTCCTCTCCGTAGCAGCCGTCCCGAGGGCAGCGTGCGCTGGTAGTGAGGTTCCGGCGGTGCAGGAAGGATCTGACTGGGAGGGCTCCCCTCACCGCCAGCCAAGCCAGGTCTGTGCTTGTTGGTGAGTACTGGCGATGAGGCATTTTGCCAGACAAGCTGGGCTGTCTGTTCTGGGAACCACGCCACAGGATCCATGGAGTCATTCCCCTGCAGTGCCTGCAGGACGTTCCGTGCTGACCACTGCCCGATGGACTTGTGGTCAAAGGTGTTGGTCCGGACGAACTTGTCCACAAACAACAGATGGTTCGGCAATGTCCAGCTGACTGGCACATTGCGTGGCATCTGCGCCAGGCCCATCCTTCGCAACACCGGGGACAGGTAGAACCTCAGCAGGTAGTGGCATTTGGTGCCCACGTGCCTTGGCTCTATGCTCCGCCTGATGCAGCCACACACGAAAGTGGCCATCAGAATGAGGGCGACGTTGGGCTTTTACCCCCGTTGTCTGCCGACTTGTGCATCGTGGCTCGTCGCACCCGGTCCATCGCCGACCCCCAGATGAAGCGGAAGACGGCCCGGGTGATCCCCGTGGCGTAGGAGGGAGGGACGGGCCACACTTGCGCCAAGTACAGCAGCCCCGAGAGCACCTCACACCTGATGACCAGGTTTTTCCCCGTGATGGAGAGGGAGCGCTGCTTCCACAGCTCCAGCCTCAGCCTTCCCGAACCAGATCCCCAGCACCTTCAGGAAGTCAGGCTTGATGGTGAAGGGGATGGAAGATCGGTCGGGCCAGTTGCCAAAGAGCATGGCCTCGCTCTTCCTGCGGTTTACCCTGGCCCCCGTGGCCAACTCAAACTGGTCGCAGACGCTGATCAGTCTGCGGACCGACCCTGGATCCGAGCAGAAGACGGCGACATCGTCCTTGTACAGGGAGGCCTTGACCTGAGTGCCCCCACTACCTGGCAGTGTCACTCCTCTTATGCTCGCATCCTTCCTGATGGATTCGGCAAAGGGTTCAATGCAACAGACGAACAAGACAGGGGAAAGAGGGCAACCCTGCCTGACTCCAGACTTGACGGGGAAGCTGTCTGATTCCCACCCATTAATTTGGACTGCACTACAGATATCGGAGTAGAGCAGTTGTATCCACTTCCTGATTCCCTCCCCAAAGCCCATTTTGGAGAGCACGTCCCTCATGTACGTGTGCGATATCCTGTCGAAGGCCTTCTCCTGGTCCAAGCTGACCAGGCAGGCATCCACCCATCTGTCCTGCACGTTGGCAATGGTATCTCTCAGCAGCACCAGGCTGTCTGAGATTTTCCTGCCAGGTACAGCACAGGTTTGGTCCGGGTGGATCACCTGTCCCAGAGCAGACTTGACCCGGTTGGCGATGGCCTTAGACAGGATCTTGTAGTCTACATTCAACAATGTGATGGGTCTCCAATTCCTTAAGTCATTCATCTCCCCCTTCTGCTTGTAGATCAGGGTGATGTTGCCCTTCCTCATAGAGTCTGACATGCTGCCGGCTAGAAGTATATCGTTGTACACTTCCAGCAGGTCCGGGCCCACCCAGTCCCACAGAGCCGAGTGCAACTCTGCCGGTAAGCCATCGCCTCCGGGAGTTTTACTCGAGTCAAAGGAACGGATGGAGCCAGTCAGCTCCTCCAGGGTCAGTGGTTGGTCCAGACTCTCCCGCTTGCTGTCGTCCAAGACTTCCGTGATGGAGGACAGGAAGTTCTGGGAGGCGGTGCTGTCTGTGGTCTTTACATCGTACAGATCCTTATAAAAGGATCTGCAGATCTTGAGCATGTCTGTCTGTGAGGATGTTACCGAGCCGTCCTCCTCCCTAAGGCTTTTGATCACAGAGCTCCCCCTGTGAACCTTATGGAAGAAGTAACGTGAGCACGTCTCATCCTGCTCAACATGGCGGACCCTGGACCGGAAGATGATCTTGGAGGATTCAGAGGTAAAGAGCCGAGCTTGCCGGCCCTTCAACTCTCTCAGTTCCTCCCTCACATCCACCCCTCTCCTCTGCAGAAGGAGTAGCTGCTGCAAATCTGTCTGGAGTTGACACAGTTCCCTCTTACCCTGTCTTGCTCTCTGAACACCTTTGGAGACGAAGAACTTCTTGATGTTCTCCTTTGTTGCCTCCCACCAGAGTGTCTGGGAGTCAAAGAGGGGCCTCACAGTTCTCCAACATGCGTAGTCCCTCTTTAGCTCCTTAACGTTCTCCGGGGTCAACAGCTCCACGTTTAGCTTCCACGTCCCTCTGCCTGCCTTCCGGTCCTCCTGTAGGTGACAGGTGGCCTGAAGGAGGCAGTGGTCAGAGAAGAACACCGGCGCGAGGTCGGTGTGTCTGACCGTGACGGCCCTCGATGTGAAGAGGAAGTCTATCCGGGACTGGGCTGAACCGTTCGGTCCTGACCAGGTGAACCGTGGCTGGACTCCGCCTGCAGGGTCACTGAAGGCGTCGCGCAGCTTTGCATCTTTGACCGTTTCCACCAGGAGTTTGGAGGTGCCGTCCAGTCTGTGGTTGGCACTGCCGGATCGTCCAGCTGCATCGATGATGCAGTTGAAGTCACCGGCCAGAACGAGCGGTCTAGACGTGGCCAGCAGCGGTGGGAGCTGCTGGAGGACGGCCACCCGCTCGCTCCACCTGGGTGAGGCATACACATTAATCAGCCGGAGCGGAGAACCACGGTACATTACATCCACCACCAAGAGACGACCCCCCACCACCTCCCTTACCTCAGTGATGGTGAAGCCCCCTCCCCGCAGCAAGATCCCCAGACCGGACGCACGACAATCATTTCCCCCCGACCATACCGACAGTCCGTAGGGCCACCATCGCGACCACCTCCGATAGCAGCGAAGGTGTGGCAGCCCGCACTCCTGTAAAAAAGTCACATCCGCCTTTACCTTGGCCAGGTACTGCAAGGCGGTTACACATCGCGCAGTGCTCTTCACACTGCGCACGTTTAAGGATGCCAGTTTCAGCTCCATTGTCCTTTAGTGTCCCAGGCGATCCTCCCGCATGCCAATCATCTGGCTGAGTTCCTGCACATTTTTGTCGCACAGGTAGTGGTACAGGTTGGTGGCTTCCTCAGCACAGGGTGTATTTTCTGGCGAGGCCACTGCGCTGCTCCCAGTTTCCTGGAGCTGGGGCCCATTGGCCACTGCACTGCTCCCGGTCTCCCAGAGCTGGGGCCCATTGGCCACTGCACTGCTCCCGGTCTCCCGGAGCTGGGGCCCATTGGCCATTGTGCCGCTCCCGGTCTCCCGGAGCAGGGGCCCATTGGCCGTTGTGCCGCTCACGGTCTCCCGGAGCAGGGGCCCATTGGCCGTTGTGCCGCTCACGGTCTCCTGGGGCTGGGGCCCATTGGCACTGCTCCCAGTCTCCTGGGGCTGGGGGGCAACAGACACGTTCTTTCTCTTACCTTCCTCCTCCCCCGTTTTCTTCCTCTGCCTCTGCCTCCGTTGCCGGCTCTTCCTGGTCGTCTCATCCTCCGATGCGGAGAGGCTGCTGGCCTCGTCTTGCTTGGCCTCGTCTGGACTTGCTTGCCCCCTCCGCCTTTTTCTCCGTGCGCACAGCCTTCAATGTTTTCCTCGATTTTACCAACTGCCATTCCTCCTCTTCCTGTTCCCCCTCTTCCATCGACTCACCCTCGTGGGCAGGGGCCTGGGGGGCTCTGTCCTGCGGTTGGGGGCTCCTGGTGGTCGCGTTGTCATCGCCCCTGCTCTCCTTTCCTTTTTGGGCTTTTGCCGTGGTAGGAGGCGTCTCGTCCACCCTGGGTGTGCTGGCAGCGGCCCCTCTTATTGCCTGTGCATAAGTGCTTGCTCTTTTAGGGCAGGCCCTGTAAAGGTGGCCTGCCTCCCCACACAGGTTGCAGCTCTTACTCTCTTTACAATCCCTTGTCTCGTGGCCTTCTAACTTGCAGTTTCTGCAGACGACTGTCCTGCATTCTGCCGCCACGTGCCCAGGTTTGTTGCATTTCCTGCACACCCTGGCTGCCCCACGTACGTCGTGTAGCCCCGGTTCCCTCCGATAGCGAACACCGAGGGAGGGTGGATGATGAATCCCTTCCCGTCCACCCTCAGCTTCACCTTCACTTGCCTCTTGCTCGTCCAGATCCCGAACAAGTCCTTTATGTCCACGCAGTTTCCGGCCCCTTCGACGTAGCGCGCAAGGAAGGGGAGGACATCCACGACGGGCACATGTGGGTTAAACATGTGCACCATGATCATTCGTTCCCTCTGGGTGGGGAGGGTGAAGAGCGGCTGCACCTTCAGGAGCGACAGCGGGGCTTCATCCCCCTTCTCACGGAAGTCCTGCAGCAACTTCTGCCATCCCGCCGGGTTCTGGAAGGTAACGTCGAAGTATCCGTTACCTGGGAAGTCCTGGAGGCAGAAGATGTCCCCGGCCTTGAATCCACAGGCCTCCAGCAGCACCTTCTTGATGAAGAGATCCCTTGAGAAAGGGTTCCCCTCCTTGAGGTCCTTCACCGATATTCCGGATACCCTGCCCTCCAGCTCCACTTGCTGCTGCCATCCCACCTGGATAAGGGTGTTAGGTTGGTTACCCAACCAGCATGGATCCACCCCTAAACCAGACACGTGCTCCTGACCTCCGCTCCTCGTCGATGATCCAATGCAAATACTGCTCTTGTACTGTTCTTATAAGAACATTAGATTGTGCCAGAACAGATACTACACTTGATCTTAGCCAAAAGGCCGAGAAATATTTATTACGAGTCTGCAGAGCCGGGTGCCTCTCCAAATCGAGACACATCGAGACAAAGACAGTGCCTTCTCTTTATACAATACAACTTCTTTGAATCTCCCTCCCCTTCGTTGGATCCCCCTCCCCTTCGGGCTCCTTCCAATCAGAGCGCTGAGGTGCACAATCTTCTGTACCGCCCAGGGTAACTCCCAGATCATACATTGTCTCGACCCGAAACGTCACCCATTCCTTCTCTCCCGAGATGCTGCCTGACCTGCTGAGTTACTCCAGCATTTTGTGAATTCCCAGATCATACATTGCAGGTAAATGGTAATTAGCAGTTTCAGGATCAGGGGCGTATTTGCAATGTTCATTTACCTCATTAAGCAAGCGCAGTAGCTATCCACATGACTCATTTTAACTCTTTCCTGCCTCGTTGACACCTTCTTAAGATTGTGGCTGGTTGTGTAGCTTATCTCTGTCCACAATCATTCTCTCAGTGTCTTAACAAAGGCAGTGTTAAACTTTTATCATCCTGTCTCCGGGTTTAATCGTCCTGTCTCTCACAAACCCTCATTCCTTCAGGTATTAATCATCGTGTCTCTGGTGGTTTAATCATTCTGTTTCTCACAGTATGTTACTCTCATTGATTGCACTTTTGATTCACTTTCTTTCTGATGTTGCAGATTATTGTGATACACTTTCCAAAGAACACGGTAAGTTTAAATGAAGCTGGTGAATGCGGCCCTGGTGAGTTGAAAGGGAGTGCTACATGCTGGGCCAATGATGAGCTATTGAGGTTTCTGAACACTCAGATAGCTGACAGTGGACTGTTTGGATTATTTCAGGACCATTTTACATTTAGGGACATCCGTCTGGTCAATAATAATAATAATAATATTCATTTATTGTCATTGCAACGAGTACAACGAAATTAAAAAATAGCCAATCCTGACGGTGCGTACAAACATATATGCAATAAATGCAAAAACAAATAAATACATAAATACAATTATATTAAGTACAAGATTTTTTAACGGTGTTGCCTAGTGCAAAGGTAGTGTTCAGTTCTCGTATGGCCCTGGGGTAAAAACTGTTCTTAAGTCTGTTTGTTCGGGATTTGATCGACCTGAAACGTCGACCAGAGGGCAGATGAACAAACAGACGGTGGCCGGGGTGGGATGGATCTTTTATTATTTTGCCTGCTCTACTGAGGCAGCGTAGGCTGAACAGGTGCTCCAGGGAGGGCAGTGAGCAGCCGATGATCTTCTGGGCCGTCGTGATGACCCTCTGAAGGGCCTTCCTGTCCTTTTCTGAGCAGCTGGCATACCATGTGGTGTACAGTATGCCAGCACACTCTCGATGGAGCAGCGATAGAAGGACAACATGAGCTTCTCCTGCAGGTTGGTTTTCCTGAGGATCCTCAGGAAGTGGAGTCTCTGCTGTGCCTTCTTTACTGTGGTGATGGTGTTGGTAGACCAGGTAAGATCCTCTGCGATGTGCGTACCCAGGAACCTGAAAGCGGGTACCCTTTCCACACAGACCCCATTGATGTAGAGTGGGTCGTAATCTACACTGGTTTTTCTAAAGTCAATTATAAGTTCCTTTGTTTTGGAGGAGTTCAGGACCAGATTGTTCACTGAACACCATGCTGCCAGCCTTTGGATTTCATCCCTATAGGCTGTCTCATCTCCTCCTGAGATGAGTCCAACCACAGTCGTGTCATCCGCGAACTTGATGATGGTGTTGGTGGGATGGGTGGGGGCGCAGTCGTGAGTGTAGAGGGAGTAAAGGATGGGGCTCAACACACAGCCCTGTGGTGAGCCGGTGCTCAGTGTAATGGTGGAGGAGAGGTGAGGGCCTATTTTGACGGTCTGGGGGCGGTTGGTCAGGAAGTCCTTGATCCATTGGCAGATGGTTTGGGAAAATCCAAGGCCGGAAAGTTTGGTGACCAGTCTGCTCGGGATGACCGTGTTAAAGGCAGAGCTGATGGTGTATCCTTATGTTTTGATGTGTTTATGCTTTATTCTTAATTGTTAACTGTATGTTTGTGTTGTCATTTGTGAGTGGAGCACCAAGGCACATTCCTTGTATATGCACATACTTGGCCAATAAACTTATTCCTTCATTCATTCATAAATAGACCGTTTATGAGGAAGGTTGAGAGGAGGCCTGATAGAAGTATATGAAATTATTAGAGACATAGATAGGGTAGGCAGTCAGAAGGGTTTGCCCGGGATGAAAATATCAAGTACTAGGAAAGTTTGGTGACCAGTCTGCTCGGGATGACCGTGTTAAAGGCAGAGCTGAAGTCGAGGAAGAGCATCCTCACATAGCTCCCCTGGTGTTCAAGGTGGGTCAGTGCAGTGTGAAGAGCAGTGTCGATGGCATCCCCTGTAGACCTATTTGCTCTGTAGGCAAACTGGTGTGGGTCGAAGGTGGGTGGGAGGCTGGCTTTGATGTGCTGCAGGACCAGTCTCTCGAAGCACTTTGTGATGACCGGTGTGAGTGCTACCGGACGGTAGTCGTTAAGGCCGCTGATGACAGACTTTTTCGGCAGTGGGATGATTGTGGCGGACTTCAGGCAGGGAGGGATGGTGGATTTTAAAAGGGACAGGTTGAAGATTTTTGTGAAGACCTCAGATAATTGGTCTGCACATTCCCTTAGCACTCTGCCCGTCACACCATCGGGGCCTGCAGCTTTCCTGGGATTCACTGCTCTGAGCACGCGCTTAACATCATACTCCTGCACAGTGAAGGTGTTGCTGTCAGGTGCTGGAGAGGGTGTTATGTCTGCCACTGTAGCTTTCACCTCGAAACGAGCAAAGAAACAGTTAAGTTCCTCTGCCAGCGAGGCGTCGCCGTCGGCAGTCGTGCGGTTGCTGGTCTTGTAGTTGGTGATGTGCTGGATGCCTTGCCATACCCGCCGTGGGTCATTGTTGGTAAAGTGGTCCTCAATCTTCCTCTTGTAGGACGCTTTGGCATCCTTGATGCCTCTCTTCAGGTTGGTTCTAGCAGCACTGTATAGAGCTCTATCACTAGACCTGAAGGCGGTGTTACGGTCCTTGAGGAGAGACCTGACATCCTTTGTCATCCAGGGTTTCTGATTGGGATACAACCGGATGCGTTTGTCGACGGTGACATTGTCAACACAGTTTTGGATGTAGCAAAGTACAGTTGATGTGTACTCCTCCAAGTCCTGATCCTCAAAAATATCCCAGTTGGTCCTTTCGAAGCAATCCTGCAGCTGCGAGGAAGCTCCTTCAGGCCATGTCTTAACAGTCTTTATGGTGACTGGAGCTTTCCTCCTGAGTGGGGTGTATGCTGGAGTTAGGAATATGGACAGGTGATCTGACTGCCCCAGGTGTGGTAGTGGTGCTGACCTGAAACCCTTCTTGATATTTGAATAAACCTTGTCTAGTGTGTTTTTCCCCCTGGTAGCACATCTTATGTGTTGTTCAAGTTTCGGGAGAACTGACTTTAGGTCTACATGGTTAAAGTCCCCGGCTATGATGTGGGCTGCTTCTGGATATGTGCTCTGTTGTGAGTTTATTGCACCGAGCAGGTAGCCTAAAGCTGTGCTAGCGTTAGCATTCGGTGGGATGTAGACTGCTGTTACTATAACCCCTGTAAATTCGCGAGGAAGGTAAAAAGGCCTGCATTTAACTGTTAGGGACTCCAGATCAGGAGAACAATGGCTACCTATGATTTGGATGTTAGTGCACCAGTTGTTGTGCACGTAAATGCATAACCACCCCCCCTTGCTCTTACCGGAGTCGATGTTTCTGTCCCAACGAAACGCTGTACGCCCGGCTAGCTCAATGGCTCCGTCTGGGATAAGTGGATGAAGCCATGTCTCTGTTACTAAGAGAATGCAACAGTCCTCCACGAGTTTGTTTGCTGATATCTGTAGTTTTAGTTCGTCCATTTTGTTGATGATGGATCTGGCGTTGGTGAGAAACATGCTGGGTAGCGGTGGTTTGTGTGGCTGTCTCTTTAGCTTGGCAAGTATACTGGACCGGCATCCTCGCTTTTGCTTCCTGTTTCTCCTCCGCCTGCGACGCCTGTTCGCGCCGACAACTATCCACGGAGCGCCCGGTGTCCTGGCTATCTCTTCCGGTATATTTCGCGGGTGTGGAAATTCGCGCACAAGGTCCCGATTGCACTGGAATCCTATGATCAGAAGATCCTTTCGGTTGTAGGTAGGATTTGCCTGATTTGCCTGGTTTGCATGACTAAAATTGACTAACAGACATAACACAGATAACACACATAAAACGCACCGAAAGGGAGAGCTGTGAGTCGCTGCGTCCGTGCGCGCTGCCATCAACCTTGCATTCCTGATATGATTTCAAATCGGGGTCCGTGCAATGATGTAATTTCATGTGCTGCGTTGCAGGTGAACTTACTTATCCTGGGGTTGCCTGTCGTTAGGCACTCCTGGATCAAATTGTCTCTAAACTGCAGTACTGAACAGGGAGACCTACCAGATAAGTACAATGGATAAGTGCAGCTTTAACAGCACCCATGAAGCTTGGCACCATACAAAACATAGCAGTCCACTTGTTAGGCATCACATCCACATTCATTCACTCAATCCACCACTACCCAAGATCCAGGAGACAGAGGGCACAGAGCTTCTGGAGGAGAGAGGATCAAGGAGGCATCTCCCTCCAGCAACACCGCCAGAGTTGCCAGAAGAGACCCCTCTTCCTGAGGAAGATGACACCCAGTACCCGAGCCCAGAAACAGTGCTACAGTTCAGCAATGTACTAGATGTGAGGGCTCAGGACAAAGGACTGAACTCCAACATTACAATGGAGGTAAAACTGGCATCACTAAACATGCGCAGTGTAAAGAGCACTTTGTAATGTGTTAACACATTGCAGGTCCTTCCCAAGGTCAAGGCAGATGTGACTTTTATCCAAGTGCGTGGGCTACTCCACCTCTGTAGCTCTCGGAGATGGTTGCTACAGTTACCCCATGGACTGTCGGCATGGTCAGTGGGCAATGACTGCCTCACTTGCAGCTTGGGGATCCTGCTACGGGGGCTGGGTAGAGAGCGAACTTCTCCATCGTTGCAGTCAGGCAGATGGTTGGGGGGCATCTCCTCATGTGGATGTAATATACCGTAACTCCCAGCTTCAGACGACCAATGTGTAGATTTTTTTTTAGATTTTAGATTTGGAGATACAGCGCGGAAACAGGCCCTTCGGCCCACCGAGTCCGCGCCACCCAGCGATCCCCGCACATTAGCACTATCCTACACACACTACGGACAATTGTTACATTTATCCAGTCAATTAACCTACATACCTGTACGTCTTTGGAGTGTGGGAGGACACCGAAGATCTCGGAGAAAACCCATGCAGGTCACGGGGAGAACGTACAAACTCCCTACAGACGGCGCCCGTAGTCAGGATCGAACCTGAGTCTCCGGCGCTGCATTCGCTGTAAGGCAGCAACTCTACCGCTGCGCCACCCTGTCGCCGATTGTACGCCTCGCCCGTGCGGAGCGAGCAGATCTGCTGTCTTCCAGCAGATCCCACTGCTGCTGGCAATGTCCCAACTGGTCGCCCTGGCCAGGGACTTCAACTGCATCATTGATGTGGCTGGACGATCTGGCGGTGCCGACACCAGACTGGACAGCAGCTCAGGTCCTGGTAGAGACGGTCAAAGACGCAAAACCCAATGAGAACGAATAAACTCCATGCAGACAGCACCTCTATTGCTGCACCACTGTGCTGCCCTCAGTGAGGCCTCTATCACTGGAGGTCTTGGTGGACAATAATTGGGAGAGTCTGGACCAACTACTAACCGTGAAAGAGCTGACCACCTTCATCCACTGGCTGAGTTGTACGCTGCTCTGTAGGACAGGGTGTGCCCATGTGGGCTATGTTTCTGCCTGGCAGCATGACAGACTCCATGAGGAAGAGTATCATCACCCTCACATACAAGCGGTTAGGAATAATATCAGGAATTGGAGACCCATCTCACTGCTAAATATCGACTATAAGCACAGAAAGGAGATTGAGCACCTTGCAACTTGGTGCTAAGTCAACATGCTCTCCCTCAATGTCAGCAAGACAAAGGAGATTGTGATTGACTTTAGGAAGCAAAGCAGTACGCACACCCCAGTCTACACTGAAAGCTTTATGTTCCGAGGAATAAATATCACCAGCAATTTGTTCTGGACCAGTCACATTGAAGCTATGACCAAGAAAGCACACCAACACCTCTACTTACTGAGGAGGCTTAGGAGGTTCAGCATGCCCTAACAACCCACTCCAACTCCTATGAGTGCTCCGTCAAAAGCATTTTATCAGGATGCATCAAAGCCTGGTTTGGGAACAGCATAATCCAAAACTGCAAGAAATTGCAGAGAGGTGGATGTAGCCCAGACCATCATGCAAACCAACCTCCCTTCCATTGACTCCATCTACACCATGCTGCCTCGGCAAGGATACTCGCATAATCAAGGACCAGCCTCGCTCTGGTCACTCCCTCTTCTCCCCTCTTCCATCAGGCAAGAGGTGCAGAAGTTTGAAAATGCATACTTCCAGATTTAGGGACAGATTCTTCCCAGCTGTAATCAGTCAACTGAATGGTTCTCTCATCAGCTGGAGTGCGGTCCTGACCTCCTAACTACCTCATTGGAAACTTTGGAATGATCTTTAATCAGACTTTATCTTGCACTAAATGTTGTGCCCTTTATTCTTTATCTGTGCACTGTGGACGGCTTGATTGCAAACATGCATCATTTTGTTTTGACTGGATAGCAGGCAAACAAAAGCTTTTCACTCTAACTCGGTAAACATGACAATAATAAATTAAACAAAACTAAGATGCTGTGCAAGGCCATCTCCAACTGGATCTAGTCTGCTCTGGGACAGGTGAACTACCCGAACCAAACCAGTACTGTACTTGGCAGGAAAATCGCAGGCAGCCTGACACTGTTCAGGGATACCATTGTCTATGTGCAAGACAGAGGGGTGGACAGTTGTTTGAACAAGGAAAAGGCATTTGACAGAATATTGAACACATATTCTGGATGTGCTCTGCAAAATGGGCTTTAAGGAGGGAATCAGGAACTGGATCCAACTGCTCTACATTGATATCTGTAGTGTAGTCAAATCAATGGATAGGAATCACATAACTTCCCCATTAAGTCTGGAGTCAGACAGGGTGTCCCACTCTCCCCTGCCTTGCTTGTGTGCTGCATTGAACCCTTTGCTAAATCCATCAGGAGGGGCAAGAGCATAAGAGGGGTGACATTGCCAGGCAGTAGAGACACTCAGATCAAAACTGCCCTGTACATGGACAACAACGCTGTCTTCTGCTCAGATCCGCGGTCGGTTGGCAGATTGATCAGCATCTGCGAGCAGCCTGAGCTGGCATCAGGAGCCAACTGCAGGAAGAGTGAGGCCATGCTCTTTGGCAACTGACTCAACTGACCTTTCCTGCTTTCCATCCTCTTCACTATCAGGTCTGACTTCCTGAAGGTGCTGGGGATCTGGTTCGGAGGGGCTGAATCATGCAACAAGAATTGGTTGGAGTGAATTGCCAAGATCAGGCAAAAATTTGGTTTGTGGAAACAGCATTCCCTCTCAATAACCAGGAAACATTTGGTCATCAGGCATGAGGGGCTCTAGTGACTGCTGTACTTGGCACAGGTGTGGCCTGCCTCTTGCTCCTTTGCCTCAGTGATCATCCAGGCCGTCTTCCAGTTCATCTGAGGATCAAAGATGTTGTGCAAGTCGACAGACAACAGGAGCAAAGGTGTGCATAGCATCATCCTCACCCTTATAGTCACCTTTGTGTGTGGCTGCATCAGGCTGTGCTTTCAGCCAAAGCAATTGTGTACTGAATATCATTACCTGCTGAGGTTGTACCTGTCCCTGGTATTGCATAAGGATGGGCCTGATACCAATGCGACGCAATGTGTCAGTCAGCTGGACTTTGCCGCACCGCCTGTTCTTTGTGGATTCTTCTGGACCACGTCCATTGGGCAGTGGTCAGCACATAACATTCTGCAGGACAAGGACTTGCTGGATCTGGTGATGCAGCTCCCTAAGCAGATTGCCCAGCATGTCTGGGGAAATACCTCATCGCCAGAACTCACCAACAAGCATCAAGACCTCGCTCGCTTGGCTGGCAGTGAGAGGGGTCCTCCCAGTCAGATCCTTCCTCACCTCTGGCATCTTACTACCAATTCATGCTGCCATGGAAACAGCTGCTCTGGAGAGGAGATGGTTATCCACCTCTTTACAAAGTGTGGATTTGTGAAGAGGGTCTGGAGAAGGATGCAAAGGTCATTGTCATAGTTTATCCTGAACAACTTTACGGAGGACTCTGGTTTACGGACTGTTCCCAGGGACACATTCGGAGATGATACCAAGTGCTGCTGAAAGATCATTAACTCGATGAAAGGCGCTCTTTGGTCTGCTCGAACCTGTTTGCCTGTCACCGGCCGAGATGTCCATCAGGGATTCTCGCCCAACTGGCAGATTGCAAGTTTATGTGCTGAGGGAAGCTTCGTGCAGCCAATGCCAAGGCTCTGTGTGGGAGGACCATAGTCTAGGATCCTTCCGCTGTGGGATATTGAGGGGCAGAGTCCTTCAAACAAGGGAAGGGATATCACCCTGGGGGGGGGGGGGGGGGGGGGGGGGCTGCATGAGTGGCATGTATGCTTGGTTTAAGTATAATTATGAACACCACTGAATATGACATGAATGGATGTATAGTCGCTGAGAATGTCTGAATAGGTTTTGCACTGTTTTTGTTATGTAAATAATTTAAAACTATGAATAAAGTTTATTTTTGGAGAAAAAAAATTCTGTTGCCTTCAGCAAGGGGCAGGGGGCAGGCTATATTTTAAAATCTCTGGAGCCTTTGGCCACATGTCTTAATTAAACATTTACATTACAACAATCATTAACAATGGGGTGCTCTAATGTCATTAAAGACATTGTGCAAATTCAAAGGACTAGAAATTGCTTAACTTTATTTCTGTATTTTAAGTAGTTCTGTGGTCTGAAAATAACTGAGATTGCGGAGCGGATCAGTCCGACTGCTAACATGACTGTTTCAACCCATATGCACTGTTTGCACAAGCCACTTTCTCACTGGCACAAAGATTAATTTTGAAATTAATACAATTTCTGAGGAGGATTGTGCTGGTGTTGGACAGGGTCCAGAGGAGGTTTACGAGAATGGTACCAAAGATGATTGGGTTAATGTATGATGAGCTTTTGAAGGCTCTGGGTCTATACTCACTGGAGTTTATAAGGATGAGAGGGGACCTCATTGAAACTTACCCAAAAATGAAAGGCCTGGATAGAGTGGAGCAGATGTTTTCACTGGTGGGAGAGTCTAGGATCGAGGACACAGCCTCAGAATATAAGGACGGCTGTGAAGGCCAAGTCATTGGGTAGAAAATAGGATTGTAACAAGGTTTGTCGGGGGTTTCACTAGGGGTTTCACTAGGCGGTATTTAAATACCGAGGCCTCATCTGACTGTCACTGCTCTCTCCACAGTGGCTTTGAGTTGCTTCCCACGATGGCTCCGGTTTATCGTTGCATTGGCCAACTCGTGTGGTTCCTGGTTTGCTTGCAGTGGTCTTGGATCCCGGCCGAGACCGGCAAGCTGCTGGTTGTCCCTGTCGACGGGAGTCATTGGCTCAGCATGAAAACCATAGTGGAGGAGCTTCACGGAAGAGGACACCAGGTTGTTGTCGTTTACCCCGAAAAATCTTTGATGATTAAGACGTCCCGTCACTACACCAGCAAGACCTATTTCATTCCCTTCAGCCAAGATGACGTGGACCAGTATTACAGAAATCTAGTGCAGATGGCTTTTTACAACGGGACTTTTTATGAAAGAGTTAGGCTTAGCTTGGAACATACAAGTGATTTCAGGCAGTTTGTCCTGTCTCATTGCGAGTATTTACTGTTTAACACGGAGCTGATGGAGGAGTTGGCTGAAGAAAGATTCGATGCCCTGCTGACTGACCCTTTCTCCCCCTGTGGGTCGATCGTTGGTGAGTCCCTCACTCTCCCCATCGTCAACTTGCTGCGAGGAATCCCTTGTGGGTTGGAATATTCAGCCACCCAGTGTCCACGGCCGCTCTCGTTTGTGCCAAGAATGTTCACAGGGTACACCGATCGAATGACCTTTCTCCAACGAGCTGCAAACACGATGGCCACTTTCTTGGAACAGTTACTGTGTTATTTTCTGTATGCACCGTTTGAAGAGCTGGCCACAAGGTTCCTGAAGAAGGACGTGACTCTGGTCCAGCTACTGAGCCAGACCTCCATCTGGCTGCTGCGATACGACTTCATCATGGAGTACCCCAAACCACTGATGCCAAACATGGTCCTTGTTGGAGGCATCAACTGCAAGGAGAGGAAACCCCTGCCCCAGGTGGGAGCATCACTGATTACTTCCGGCATTCCTGTTTTTATGTCAGATTTTCAGCGAGCCTTCCTCAATCTCCCCCCCCCCCCCTCTCTCTCACTGCCCCACATTCTCCATGTCGCCGATAAATTGTCCTTCACTCTCTCACACACTCCTCTCTTCCACTCCCAATCCCACGCCCGTTACAATCCCCACAGTCTCTACCATTTATATGGATCTCACACTCAATGATACTTTATTGCCACACGTGCCTGGGTACAGTGAAATGCTTTCTTTTGCATACAACCCGGTAAAATCATATAGCAGATCTCACCTCGGCAGTACACAAGTGTCGCCACGTTTCGGGCACTGACAAAGTTACAAAAGTTAACCGAACTTAACCTAACTCGAAAAGTTAGGCTACCTTCAGCCTACCCGCCGCACATGGCAGCAGATGCCCCCCCCCCTGTCCCCCCCCTGCCGGGCCCCACTTCCTCTCAAAGTCATGTTTGACCAACTTATTGGTGTTTTTGAACAAACTAATGTGGATAAAGAGGAACAGCCACAACCTGCTACCACAATCTTTTCCTCTCTCTCACACCCCAGTAAGTATTTATCTTCATATTTTAGCGCCCTCTCACTCTCCCCTTACTTTATCCGTCGTGTTCCTCGTCAGTCTTCCTTGTGCTATCTTCCCCCCCCAACTCTCCCCATTTGTTCTCCCTAACACCCATTCCCATCACTGTCCCCCACATTACCTATCCCTTCAATTTTCCCCATGTGGTCTCATTGACCCATTATTCCTCCCTGGATTGATTGCCTCTCACTGTCATCCTCTTTTCTCCCCCTCAGAGGTGCACATTGCCCCCCCCCCCACAAATACTCAACCCCCTCCATGAATTATCCTGCAAATGTGACTATTTTCATCAAAACAGGAGGGAGTAAGAAACTATAGCCCAGTTATCTCAACATCTGTCATAGGGAGAATGTTAAACAATATATTTTAGTAGGACAGTTAGAAAAATTCAAGGTAATCAAACAAAGTCAAAAAGGTTTTGTGAAACCAATGTCATGTTTGTGAAAAAAGTAATGTGGATAAAGAGGACCAGGCGAATGTAGAGATACTGTACGTGTTTCATGAAGGCAATTAAATAAGCTGCATCCAAAGTTATTACAGAAAATAAAGGCTCACACAGGTGGGAAAATGTGGAGTTCTCCATTTAGACATGAAAGATATAAAGCGTACTATTTAAATGACAAGAGATCAGACCTCTGAGATACCTTTGCAAAAGGCATATGAGTACCGCAAGTAATTAGGAAAGCCAGCATTTTTTATTGCTGGGGGAATTAGACTCAGAGTCATCCAGCATAGAAACAGGTCTTTTAGCCCAACTCGTCCATGCCAACAAAGATATCCTATCTAAGCTAGATCCATTTGTCAGCATTTGGCCTACACTCCTCAACATATTTTCTATCCATATACTTGTCCAAGTGTTTTTTTAAATGTTGGTTTTCTAGTACCTGCCTCAACTACCTGTTCTGGCAGCTCAATCTCAAAGCACACCACCCTCTGAATAAAAACGTTTAAAAAAATTGCTCCTCGGGTTCCTATTAAATCTTTCCCCTCTTGCCTTAAACCTATGTCCTCTGTCTTACCACAAATGTTAGGCTCACTGGTCTACAGTTCCAGAGTTTCCTTGCAGTACTTCGTAAATAGAGGCACAACATTGTGATTCATATACTTAGACATAGAACATAGAAAACATAGAAAAATAAGTGCAGGAGTAGGCCATTTGGCCCTTTGAGTCAGCATATTCAATATGATCATGGCTGAACATCAAAAATCAGTACCCTTTTCCTGTTTTTTCCCAATATCCCTTGATTCCTTTTGCCCTAAGAGCTACAGTAAATCTAACTCTCTTTTGAAAACATCCACTGAATTGTCCTCCACTGCTTTCTGTGGCAGAGAATTTCACAGAATCACAACTCTCTGGGTGAAGAAGTTTTTCCTCATCTCAATCCTAAATGGCCTACCCCTTATTCTTAAACTGTGACCCCTGGTTCTGGACTCCCCCAATATCGGGAACATTTTTTCCTGCATCTAGCCTGTCCAACCCTTTAAGAATTTTATGTTTCTATAAGATTCCCTCTCATCCTTCAAAATTCCAGTGAATACAAGCCCAGTCGCCACATTCCTTCATCATGTCAGTCCCGCCATCACGGCAATTAATCTGGTGAACCTACGCTGCACTCTCTCAATAACAATAATGTCCTTCCTCAAATTAGGAGACCAAAATTGTACACAATACTCCAGGTGCAGTCTGCAGCCCTGTACAACTGCAGTAGGACCTCCTTGCTTCTATAGTTTAGTTTAAAGATACAGTGTGGAATCAAGACCTTTGACCCAGCGGATCCGCGCCAACCAGTGATCCCCGCTTTGAGTGTGGGAGGAAACCAAAGATCTCGGCGAAAACCCTCGCAGGTCACGAGGAGAACATACAAATTCCGGAAAGACAGCACCCGTAGTCTGGATCGAACCTGGGTCTCCCGGTGCTGCATTCGCTGTAAGGCAGCAACTAGACCGCTGCGCCACCATGCTGCCCCAGATCCTCTCACAGTGAAGGCCAACATGCCATTAGCTTTCTTCACTGCCTGCTGTACCTGCATGCTTACTTGGTGTCTTGAAGAGTTTGAGAGATCTTGTTCATGAGCTGGTATCAGAAAGGGTCGGGAGCTATGAACCAGCCAGCAGCTTACAGCCCAGTGGTGTGAATATTGATTTCTCTCACTTCAGGTAGCCCCGGCATTCCCTCTCTCTCTCTATCCCTCCCCCACCCAAGTCACACTAGCTTCTCATTTTCACCCCACAAACAGCTTACAATGCCCTGTTTCTTTTATCATCGTTACCTTTTTGCATCTCTTTCATTCATTGTTCTTTATCTCTCCACATCACCATCTATATCTCTCATTTCTCTTATCCCTAACCAGTCTGAAAAAGGGTCTCGACCCAAAACGTCACCCATTCTTTCTCTCCAAAGAAGCTGGCTGACCCACTGAGTTACTCCAGCTTTTTATGTCTATCTTAAAGTAAAAGAAAGTTTGGACTCTCCACTGAATGATTTAAATTCATTAATAAGAATCTTTATTCTAGAGAGCTCTGTTACTCATTACAGAGGCCCAATTTTATGGTACTTAGAGTCATACAGCGTGGAACGGACTATTCAACCAACTTGCCCACGCTGACTGACTTGTCCCATCTACACTCGTCCAACCTGCCTGCTTTTGGCCCATATTCCTCGTGAGCTGTCCTATACATGTACCTCTCTAAATGCTTCTTAAACATTGCGATAGTACCTGCAATGTTACAATACCTGGAGGTCTACTTGCTCCTAGACCTGTGAAGCATCAGTGGTTATGCCCCAGTAACGTTTATAGTGCTAACCATGATATACTAATATTTACATTCTAACAAGTGCTAAAGACATTGGTGTAACTAGGTGTTACACCAAACAGCAGAATGGCATAAGGATGCACATAATTTCAAGGGCATCTTCTATCCAGCAAGAGATTCCACACCAATGACTGCCTCACAATAGGCTATCGGGACATCAACCAAGTTTTCTGAATCACCATAATTACTTAATATAATTGAACCTGAGTGGCAAAGTGGCAGTCTCTTGTTGTTAAATTTTTAAAATAATTTCCATTTTATTCTTTCCAGGACTTAGAGGAATTTATGAACAGTTCTGGAGAACATGGTGCAGTGATCTTCTCCTTAGGATCCATGGTTGCTGACATGCCCATCTCAACTGCCAATATGATTGCAAAAGCAATTGGTCAACTTCCTCAGAAGGTGATTACAAATGGAGGCAGGCTTTTGTCTGGTTGATACGCACAACAAATTTACACAGCCAAGTACAAGAAAGTCGTGTAAACTCATTGAGCTTTGATAAAAACTTGATTCAACTCTTTCACTTCAGTCATGGTGACTATTGCTTTCTGAAGTCTAGACACAAGGAACGGACACTCTGTCTTAGGGTTAACTTGATTCCACAACTGTCTAGACTTGAGAAATGCAACAAAAAAAAGAAGAAAGGGATTGAGAAGAGGCCCAGAGAATCAGAGAATCAGAGCACAGGAGGGGATCAATGGGATTCTTTGGCCTGTGATTTGAAAGAATTATCGAGTTATCTCAGAGCTCCCACAATCTTGCTCTTTACTCATAGACTACAGCTCTGTTCTACTCTGACCAGAACATAATGTTAGGTTACCATGCGTTGCTGCCCTTCTAAGCTTGTTGTGTGGGGTCCACCTCCAGGCTGGTTTGTTCTCAGAAGGGTGTATGTCTGCGGTCCGTTATGCTTTTAGTTTCCTCCAAGTGAAGTGGTAATTTGCACCATGGGCCTAAAGCTCAGTGAGAGCTCCTGACTGTGGTTAACACTGCTCATTCCAGTCCTGAGTTCCTTGTTTCTACATTGGGAAAGTATTTTTGATGTGTGACAAGGACCAGACAATCCATTCTTGGTGATATTACTTGAGGGGTCAATAATATCGTGGATCACTGGGAGAATTCTTCTGCACTTCTTCAGAACAATAGCTGTGGGATCATTTCCATCCACCTGAGAATGGAATATCATTTTCACATCTCACCCAAATAATTGCATCAACAGTGCTGCACTCCCTATATACAGCATCAGAGGAGTAAGGCAAGGTTTTTTGCTTGTGCCACTGATGTTAAACTTTATCCCTGGACCCAGTGGGTCAGATGTTTGAGTTCCATCTACAGAGCCACACTGAAATCTCAGGGAAAGACAAGATGAAATTGACTGTTGCTAAGGAGGTTGAAGGGTGACCTTATAGAGGTACATAAAATCATGAGGAAATAGATCGGGTAGATAGTCACAATCTTTTTCTCAAAGTAGAGGTCTAAAACTAGAGGGCATAGATTTGTGAGAAGGGAAAGATTGAAAGAGAATATGAAGGGCAAGATGGTGTCGGTAGCACCTCGACCGCAAGGCGACCTATGCCAGGATTCTGTTTGTGGACTTTAGCTCTGCATTTAACACCATTGTGCCAGAGCTATTACACTCAACTCTCCCAGCTGACTGTGCCTGAACCCCCTCTGTCGGTGGATCATCAACTTCCTGACGGACAGGAAGCAGCATGTGAGGCTGGGAAAGCACATCTCGGACCCGCAGACCCTCAGCATAGGAGCACCGCAAGGCTGCGTACTCTCCCCTCTCCTTTACTCTCTCTACACCAACGACTGCACCTCCACAGACTCCTCTGTCAAGCTCCTCAAGTGTGCAGATGACACTACCCTGATTGGACTGATCCGGGATGGGGAGGAATCTGCTGACAGATGGGAAGTGACACAGCTGGCATCCTGGTGCCATCGCAACAACCTGGAGCTCAATGATCTCAAGACAGTGGAACTAATTGTAGACTTTCAAAGAGATCCCCCTCCCCTCCCCCCCACTCATCATCAACAACACCACAGTCACATCTGTGAAGTCATTTAAGTTCCTTGGAACCATCATCTCCAGGGACCTTAAATGGGGGCCACCATCGACTCCACAGTCAAAAAGGCCCAACAGAGGATGTACTTCCTGCGGCAACTGAGGAAACACAATCTGCCACAGGCAATGATGGTCCAATTCTATACTGCTATCATTGAGTCCGTCCTCACCTTCTCCATCATGGTCTGGTTTGGCTCAGCCACCAAGCACGACATCTGGAGGCTGCAACGGATTGTTCGCACAGCTGAGAAGGTTGTTGGCTGCAACCTTCTCCCCATTGATGAACTATACACTGCAAGGGTCAGGAAGCGAGCGGGCAAGATCATCTCTGACCCCTCTCACCCTGGCCACAGACTCTTTGAAGCACTTCCCTCTGGAAGGCGACTGGACTGTCAAAGCAGCCACAGCCAGACATAAAAACAGCTTTTTTTTCCACGAGTGATAGTTTTACTCAATAACCAAAGTCTGTAGTCTCTTTTGTGCTCTGGTTTATTTTCACCCACATGTTTAGACCGTAATGGTGTATCCTTATTGTTTTGATGTGTTTATGCTTTATTCTTAATTGTTAACTGTATGTTTGTGTTGTCATTTGTGAGCGGAGCACCAAGGCACATTCCTTGTATATGCATACTTGGCCAATAATCTTATTCAACAAGCTACCAGAGCAAGTGGTAGAGGCAGGTATAATGACAAAATTTAAAGGATGGACAGGTACGGATAGGAGAAGCCGAGACGATATTGGTCAAGCACAGGAAAATGAGGATAGCTTAGATCAGTATCTTGGTCACATGGATGAATTGGGCTGAAGGGCCTGTTTCCCTGCTGTGTGACCCTATGACCCTGCATCTGACCTTTGTCTCTTTTGTGACAGGTGTTGTGGAGACACAGTGGAGAAAGGCCCTCAACACTGGCACCCAACACCAAGCTGATGGACTGGCTGCCTCAGAACGATTTGCTGGGTAAGTGTGTAGTATTGATTGTAATGTCTTCCCTCACAGTTTGTTGGGTGTGAGAACAGGCAGTTACCCCAATAGATTTACAGGAGGAAAGTAGTCTCTGTTGAATATCCTTGTAGGTTTTAGTAATCTCAGATGTAAAATTCATAATTGACCAAACATCAATTGTCATTTTTAAAACTTTCTGAATCTCAACCACTTTTTGTGTGTCCCAGTGTTTCTTATCTTCATGTCTAACTTTGAAGTATACTTCATAGTCTTAAACTCCCCAAATAGTTTCTCATTATCTGCCTCCGCAAGTAAATCGTGTCATGGCCTTTACATTACATACCGTTTTCCTGGTCTTCTAATGCTGCAGATTCTGTAAGTTATTGATTCAAGTTTCACTGGATAACAAAGGGAGTAATTTTTCATTTTCCATTTATTTGCGATCTAGCGCATCCCAAAACACGAGCTTTCCTGACCCACGGAGGGACACATGGAATCTACGAAGCGATCTGCAGTGCTGTGCCGATGGTCATGTTGCCATTATTTGGAGATCAGGCAGAAAATATGCATAAAATGATGCATCGTGGAGCTGGAGTTGGTTTGCCTTTGAAAGATATTAATACCCAAGATCTTGTGGATGCATTAACAAGTGTTATCAATGATACCAGGTCAGTGTTATTCACATAATTGTGTCCTACATTAACTCTTCAAAGTCTTTGTGGCTGCCTAAAAATTGCAAAAGAGAGCAGAGCTTAAAGGAAGCATGACATCCCCTTTTTAAAGAGTCCCCATCATTAAAATATAAATGTAACTCATTTACATAACTTGGAAAGGATTTTACATAATTTTACAATATTTTACATAAATGAAAGCATGAATTAAGAAAACGATTTTTTCTTGATACTTTCATACCCAACTCAGATGTATGGCTTCCTCTTCCTCGTCAAAGCCTATTTCTGAGTGTGGGAGGTCAGTCCAGTTTGGGCCTCAGATGTGTATTGAACTAATTAAATTGTGCAATAGTGAATGTTCATATTAGAAACATAGAAAATAGGTGCAGGAGTAGGCCATTGGGCCCTTCGAGCCAGCACCACCATTCAACATGATCATGGCTGATCATCCAGAATCAGTACACTGTTCCTGCTTTCTCCCCATCTCCCTTGATGCCGTTAGCCCCAAGAGCTATCTATATCTAACTCTCTCTTGAATACATCCAGTCAATTGGCCTCCACTGTCTTCTGTGGCAGAGAATTCCACAGATTCACAACTCTCTGGCTGAAAAAGTTTTTCCTCATCTCAGTCCTAAATGGCCGACCCCTTATTCCTAAACTGTGGCCCCTGGTTCTGGACTCCCCCAACATGGGGAACATTTTTCCTGCATCGAGCCTGTCCAATCCCTTAAGAATTTTATATGTTTCTATGATCCCCCCTTCTCCTTCTAAATTACAGTGAATAGAACCCCAGTCGATCCATTCTTCCGTATTAACACTATGCAGTACCAAATATTGTAATGTAGACTGCATGAAACAAAAGAAATCCATGAATGTAATCAAATGAATACAAAATAATTGAAATGAAAAATTATTAACCAGCATATACTTAAAGGTTGCATATAAAAAAAACAAGATTGCAGGGGTGTGTGTGTGTGTGTGTGTGTGTGTGGGGGGGGGGGGGGGGGGGGGAGGGGGCTGCTTGACCCTCTGAGTTCCTCCAGCAGTTTGCCTTTTGCAAAGGCTTAAAGGCTTCTAACTCTAAAGCCTACAGTGATTGCAAGGTCGACACCTTTTAAACATATACTTTCAAACGGGGATTACTTGAGCAACTCCTCACATGCAAACCCATGCATTGTCTTACTCACACTTCTCATTCCAGAAATGCTTAACAAGCACTAAACAGCCTGCTCACATACCCTGAAATCAAAAAGAACTGAAAAGTTGTGTAGGAAAAAAACTGCAGATGCTGGTTAAAATCGAAGGTAGACACAAAATGCTGGAGTAACTCAGCGGGTCAGGCAGCATCCTGGGAGAGAAGGAATGGGTGACGTTTCGGTTCGAGACCCTTCTTCAGACTGAGCATCAGTCTGAAGAAGGGTCTCAACCCGAAACGTCACCCATTTCTTCTCTCCCGAGATGCTGCCTGAGGAACTGAAAAGTTACTAGATTTCATGCAACGTTTTAATACTCATGAACTTTTCCATATTTTAAATCAGTTCATAATGAAAATATAACTTGCTCCCAAGTTTTAAACAAGCTGAATAGGGATGGACTGGAATTGGCATCCTAATGTGGCAGAAAGACTTTGGGCTCTTAATTCAACATTCAATTATGCTGCATTTATAACAAAGACAACAGTGTGATGAGTGTGGCACATTATTATCGTAACACTAGTAAACCTATTAATATAGGAGACAGACCGACATTTCCCTACCATTTCTAGATCTCACTGTCTCCATCGCAAGAGACAGACTATTGACCAACATCTACTACAAACCAACTGACTCCCATAGCTATCTAGACTACACATCTTCCCACCCTGCTTCCTGTAAAGACTCTATCCCCTACTCCCAATTCACATCCCAGGATGAGGATTTCCATACCAGGGCATCGGAGATGTCCTCATTCTTTAGGAAACAGGGGTTCCACTCTTCCATTATAGATGAGGCTCTCACTATGGTCTTCTCAATATCCCGCAGCTCCACTCTTGCTCCTCTTCCCCCCATTCGTACCAAGGGCAGAGTCCCCCTTGTTCTCACTAGCCGTCGCATACAGCATATAATCCTCCAACATTTTTGCCACATGCAACGTGATCCCACTACTAATCACATCTTCCCACCTCCACCCCTTTCTGCTTCCTGCAGAGACCGTTCCATCCGTAACTCCCAGATCAACTTGTCCCTTCCCACCAAAACCACCCCCTCCCCAGGTACTTTCCCCTGCAACCGCAGGAGATGCAACACCTGTCCCTCTACCTCCCCCCTCGTCTCCATCCAAGGACCCTAACAGTCTTTTCAGGTGAGGCAGAGGTTCACCTGCACCTCCTCCAACCTCATCTACTGTATCTGCTGTTCCAAGTGTCAACTCCTGTACATTGGCGAGACCAAGCGCAGGCTCGGTGATCGTTTCGCTGAACACCTCCGCTCCACTGGTTAACCTACCTGATCTACTGGTTGCTCAGCACTTTAACTCCCCCTCCCATTCCCAATCTGATCTTTCTGTCCTGGGCCTCCTCCATTGTCAGAGATAGGCCCAGCACGAGTTGGAGGAACAGCACCTCCTATTTCACTTGGGTAGCTTACACCCCAGCGGTATGAACATTGACTTCTTTAACTTCAAATAGCGCTTGCTTTCCCTCTCTCTCTCCATCCCCTCCCCCTTCCCAGTTCTCCCACCAGTCTCACTGTCTCCGACTGCATTCTATCTCTGTCCCGCCCACCCCCCTGACATCAGTCTGAATAAGGGTCTCGACCCGAATCGTCCCCCATTCCTTCTCTCCAGAGATGTTGCCTGTCCCACTGAGTTATTCCAGCATTTAGTGTCTACCTTCAACCTATTAATACTGCTGTACTAGCTAGATAGATCCTATGGGGTCAGAGAAAGTTCATATCTGGTTTTAGCAACTCTTCAATGAGGACGACTATCTTAACTGTGCAACAACTGTATGTTTCAGATACAAGGAAGCCATGATGAGGTTATCTTCACTGCACAAGGATCGGCCGGTGGAGCCCCTGGCTCTCTCTGTCTATTGGGTGGAGTTTGTGATGAAGCACAGAGGAGCCAAACATTTGCAAACTGCCGCTCACCATCTGAACTGGGTGCAGTACCACTGCTTGGATGCAATCGGCATCCTTCTTACTGTGGCCCTGCTGCTGATCTACCTGATGTTTAAGTGCGGCTCAATCTGTCTACACAGAGTGAGGGGACATAGAAAGAACAAACTTGACTGAAGCACTTTGAGATGAGGCTTCCCAGGGCACCTGATTATCTGACCTTCCCTCCACAATCAACCCCAGAGTCCAACCCACAGTGACCATTGCTCTGAATACAACCTGTTGACAGTCTCCCCAACTTTACTCTTCCATCAGTGGCCTGGATTTCTCTCTCAAAACACCTCTGTCCTTCAAAGGTTTCAAAGGTCTATTGTCACGTGTACCAATTAAGGTACAGTGATATTTGTATTACCACACAGCCATCCTAAAAGAAAAGCAACAAGGCACACATCTACATAAAAATTAACATAAACAGCCTTGCCAACAGTCTGTCTGTCCTTCTTTTTTTAATTTTTAGTATGTGTTAAAAAGTATGTTTTTGTGTTCCTTGGTTTGTTTTATGTGGGGGGTGGGGGCAGGGGGGTTGGGGGAAACTATTTTTCAATCTCTTACCTCGAGGGAGATGCGTTTTTTTTTTCCGTACCGTATCTCTGAACCCACTGCGGCCTAACATCGTGGAGTTGGCGGCATTTCCTGGAGACCGACAGGCGCTCCAAGCCGCGGGAGTGTGTGGGACATCAACATCGCGGAGCTTGCGAGCCCTTTGCCAGGGATCAAAGCTCCAACTGCGGGGCCTGTGGACTTTAACATCGTGAAGCCAACTTGGGTGCTCCATGCCGCGGAGACAGTTTCAATCGCCTTGACAAGGGAGTTTCGATCACCCCGACGGAGGCTTCGATCGTCGGCTGACTGCGGATGGTTTGACTGCCCCGACCACGAGAGAACATGAGGAAGAAGATTGAACTTTATTGCCTTCCATTACAGTGAGGAATGTGGAATCCACTGTGATGGATGTTAATGTTGACTTTTATGTGGTTGTGGGTCGTTGCTTTTCACTTAGTATGGCTGAATGGTAACTCATATTTCACTGTACCTTAATTGGTACATGTGACAATAAACTGACCTTGAAACCACAGTGGATTTCCCACATTCCTCACTGTGATGGAAGGCAATAAAGTCTTGCCTTCTTCCCTCATTTTTTCTCGTGGCCGGGGCAGTTGAACCATCTGTTGGGTTCATCGAAGCTCCCACAACCGGCGGTCCAAGTCCCCTGTGTCAGGGCGATCGAAGCTCCCGCGTCGGGGCGATCAAAGCTCCCGTGTCGGGGCGGTCCAAGTCCCCTGTGTCGGTGTGATCAAAGCTCCCGTGTCGGGGCGGTCCAAGTCCCCTGTGTCGGGGCAATCGAGGCTCCCACGTCGGGGTGATCGAAGCTCCCGTGTCGGGTCGATCAAAGCTCCCGCGTCGGGGCGATCGAAGCTCCCGTGTCGGGGCGGCCGAAGCTCCTGCAGCCTGGTGCTCCCAAAGTCGGTCTCTAGCCAGGGACTGCGAGCTCCACAATGTTAAAGTCCGCAGGCTCCCGCGGTTGGCGCTCAGAGGTCGATCCCCGGCAAAAGGCAATGTTAAAGTCCGCAGGCTCCCACGGTTGGAGTTCCCGAAGTCGGCCTCCAGTAGAGGCCACCAACTCCACGATGTTAGGCCGCGGTGTGGACGGAGATACGATACGGAAAAAAATCGCATCTTCGTCGAGGTAAGAGATTTTAAAAAAGGAGCCTTTCCCTCCTCCTCTAAAGTTTCCTTAAAACCTCCCTCTTTCACCAATTTATGATGACTTTCCAAAATATCTACAAATGTACTTCAGCCTCGAATGTTGTTGGAAACTGCTGCTGTGAAGATCCTTTGGACATTTCACAATGATCAAGATACCATCTAGATGCAGGATGCTGCTGGAGTAGAGAACACCCAGATTATTGAAGGTAGATACAAAATGCTGGAGTATCTCAGTGGGACTGGCAGCATCTCTGGAGAGAAGGAATGGGTGACGTTTCAGGTCGAGACCCTTCAGACTGAAGAAGTGTGTCGCCAGAGATGCTGCCTGTCCTGCTGAGTTACTACCTTCAATTTAAACCAGCATCTGCATTTCATTCCTCCCCAGATTATTGAGGTCTGTTCACGCTGGAGGTTTTTATTTTAAAGTACAGAGAGCTGGTATCACAAAATCCCTCCATGGGGTGATTCACCTTCTGCTCTGGCACAATACCATCTTTCGTAAACCTACACCCGGATGAGTCAGCAATGTTCTCCATTTCCCAGCCCCAACATTTTAACCAACTCACTAGATTATCGATCAGAACCTTTTAGATCTTGGATTGTCGGATGCAGCTGAATGCTCATTCTGTTTCACCATGTGCTCCATTGTGTGATTTTAAATAACAGAGTAAATTTATGTGGAAGCCCATATAGTGAGAACAGTTTGGGGTGAATGTTTGGTGTGAATTTTTTGGTGTGAATTTTGTAACCTTTCAGAGACAGTGAGTCATTTAACCAGGCCACCTTAGGCTTGTCAGGTTTCCGAGTACAATTATGTGGATAGCTGCCTATTTATGAGCAAAGAAAATAACCTTTCAGTAGCTTTGTTAAAAGTGCTACTTTGAAAGATTATTATCTTTATCATAAATAGGCGGCTATCCATATACAATTTTGGTTTGTTTTTCCATCTGTCAAACCCACTGAAAATGGCACTAAAGAGTTTAATAATTTCAAAATGTAAACATGCAGACAAACATACGAATGAGCTAGAGTGCTAGGCCACTTAGCCCCTCTAATCTGCTCCAATATTCAGTAAGATCATGGGGATCTGATTATAACCTCAACCATAAATTCCCACCAGGTTCCAGTACACTCTGTTCCCCTGATACCTCTGCCATAAAAACATTCAAGGATTCTGCATCCACAGTCTGTTATGTAAGATAACCCCAGTGACTAATGACCCTTGTGCAGAAATATTTTTTGCCTTCTATCCATCCTAGATGGCCAACCCCTTATTTTTAAACAATAATTCCTGGTTCTACATAAGCACGCAAGTGGAAGCATCCTCTCCACACCCAACTTTTGAAGGCCCCTCAGTATTTTATGTGCTTCAATCGAATCACCACTCACTCTTCCCAATTCCAGTCGACATGAGCCTAACCTGTCCAGCTTTTCCGGTTGCCCCAACCCATCCATTCTAGGTATTAGTCTAGTAAAAAAGACACAATTGCTGGAATAGCTCAGCGGGTTAGGCAGCGTCTCTGGAGGACATGGATACCTGACTTTTCGAGTCAGGACCCTTCTTCAGACTGATTATGGTAGGGGGGGGAGAAAGCTGCAAAAAGTGGGGGTGGGACAAAGCCTGTCAAGTAGGTGGATATAGGTGAGGGGTGGTGGGTGTTGATCTGCAGATGGGCAGACAGACGCTAGAAATAAAAAGGAGACAAAAAGGTGTAAGATATGAGGAGTGAAATATGAAGCCATAGGAAGGGATATAGGTGGAAGAGGACAAAGGGAGGAGGAGAAGGGGGGAGTGATAGTGAGAGAAATCAGTATGCACCTGGGTGGGACATCAGGAAGAGCGGAGGAAAAGAAGGGAATGGGAATATTACCTAAAATTGAGAATCCGAATTGGAAGAACGGCACTTTTTCGCACATTGACTTGATCATTGAATTCTACAATTTCATGTAAAACCAACTTCTAATCTTCTCATCTACCCTGCTCCCCCCAATCCCTTGTGTGCACCTTCCTTTCCCCTGCCCTCCCTCTATCTGCTCGTTACACATCCTTCCCGACTCTAAGTCCCCCATTTTTCTTCCTTCCCCTTCGTTCATTTCTACCCACAATTCTTCCCTCTGATTCTACATTGCACTCCAACCTTCTCATCAAATTTCAACATTGGAACCCACTTATTTATCTCCAGCCTTGGTTACTGTCTCCACCCATCTCTCCCACACCTGACTCATCTGCAAATCAACCCCTCCTTTCCTGGATCCATCCATCACTTGCCAGCTCAGACCCCACCCCTTCCTCTCACCACTTTCCACCAGCTTGCTCCCCTCTATTCCATCACCTTGAACAAAGATCCCAACCTGAAACCTCAGGTAGACACAAAATGCTGGAGTAACCCAACGGAACAGGCAGCATCTCTGGAGAGAAGGAATGGGTGACGTTTTGGGTCGAGACCGTTCTTCAGACTGATGTCAGGGGAGCGGGCGGGACAGAGATAGAATGTAGTTGGAGACAATAGACAATAGGTGCAGGAGGAGGCCATTCAGCCCTTTGAGCCAGCACCGCCATTCAATGTGATCATGGCTGATCATTCACAATCAGTACCCCATTCCTGCCTTCTCCCCATACCTCCTGACTCCGCTATCCTTAAGAGCTCTATCTAGCTCTCTCTTGAATGCATTCAGAGAATGGGCCTCCACTGCCTTCTGAGGCAGAGAATTCCACAGATTCACAACTCTGACTGAAAAGGTTTTTCCTCATTTCAGTTCTAAATGGCCTACCCCTTATTCTTAAACTGTGGCCCCTTGTTCTGGACTCCCCCAACATTGGGAACATGTTTCCTGCCTCTAACGTGTCCAACCCCTTAATAATACGTTTCGATAAGATCTCTCATCCTTCTAAATTCCAGTGTATACAAGTCTAGTCGCTCCAGTCTTTCAACATATGACAGTCCCGCCATTCCGGGAATTAACCTAGTAAACCTACGCTGCACGCCCTCAATAGCAAGAATATCCTTCCTCAAATTTGGAGACCAAAACTGCACACAGTACTCCAGGTGCGGTCTCACTAGGGCCCTGTATAACTGCAGAAGGACCTCTTTACTCCTAATCTCAACTCCTCTTGTTATGAAGGCCAACATTCCATTGGCTTTCTTCACTGCCTGCTGTACCTGCATGCTTCCTTTCAGTGACTGATGCACTAGGACACCCAGATCTTGTTGTACGTCCCCTTTTCTTAACTTGACACCATTCAGATAATACTCTGCCTCCCTATTCTTACCACCAAAGTGGATAACCTCACATTTATCCACATTAAACTGCATCTGCCATGCATCCGCCCACTCACACAATCTATCCAAGTCACCCTGAAACCTCATAGCATCTTCCTCACAGTTCACACTACCACCCAGCTTTGTATCATCTGCAAATTTGCTAATGGTGCTTTTAATCCCTTCATCCAAGTCATTAATGTATATTGTAAATAGCTGCGGTTCCAGCACCGAGCCTTGCGGTACCCCACTAGTTACTGCCTGCCATTCTGAAAGGGACCCATTTATCCCCACTCTTTGCTTTCTGTCTGTCAACCAATTTTTGTATCCATGTCAGTACCCTACCTCCAATACCATGTGCTCTAATTTTGCCCACCAATCTCCTATGTGGAACCTTGTCAAAGGCTTTCTGAAAGTCAAGGTACACCACATCCACCGGCTCTCCCCTGTCAATTTTCCTAGTTACATCCTCAAAGAATTCCAGAAGATTAGTCAAGCATGATTTCCCCTTCGTAAATCCATACTGACTCGGAATGATCCTGTTACTACTATCCAAATGCTCCGCAATTTCGTCTTTTATAATTGACTCCAGCATCTTCCCCACCACTGATGTCAGGTCTATAATTTCCCGTTTTCTCTCTCCCTCCTTTCTTAAAAGGTGGGACAACATTAGCTACCCTCCAATCCAACGGAAATGATCCTGAATCTACAGAACATTGGAAAATGATCACCAATGCGTCCACAATTTCTAGCCCCACCTCCTTAAGTTCTCTGGGATGCAGACCATCAGGCCCTGGGGATTTATCAGCTTTCAGTCCCATCAGTCTACCCAACACCATTTCCTGCCTAATGTGTATTTCCTTCAGTTCCTCCGTCACCCTAGGATCTCTGGCCACTAGAACATCTGGGCGATTGCTTGTATCTTCCTTAGTGAAGACAGATCCAAAGTACCGGTTCAACTCGTCTGCCATTTCCTTGTTCCCCATAATAAATTCCCCCGCTTCTGTCTTCAAGGGACCCACATTTGCCTTGAATATTTTTTTCCTCTTTACATACCTAAAAACTCTTTTACTATCCTCCTTTATATTATTGGCTAGTTTACCCTCGTACCTCATCTTTTCTCCCACTTGGTGAGCTAGTGACCTTCTCCAGCACAGGCACAAATGACTGGTCTTCCTCCGCATCAGAGGATATCAAAGTATTGTAACTATGATTTTCATCCCTCAATAACTTCAAATATGTGTGGAGTTTCCCCGTGTGGAGTTTGCACGTTCTCTTTGTGACAATGTGGCTTTCGTCCAGGTGCTCCAATTTCTTCCTACATCCCAAAGATGTGTGGTTTGATAGGTTAATCAGTCACTGTAAATTGCTGCTATATGTACAGATAAGAATTTGAGAGGAAAGAATAAAATGGGTTAGTGAAGAATTAGAGTAAGTATGGAGGCTTGATGGTTGGCAGGACCATCTGAAGGACCTGCTTGTATGCTGTACCGTTCTATTTTTCCATCTGATTTGATGTGCTTTCAGCAATTTGAGTTTGTGAGTAGAAATAGGAGAGTGAAAGGTGAGGTTGGCCCGCACTGCACAGGATCATATATTATCATGTATTGTCTTTCTGCTAACTGGTTAGCACGCAACAAAACTGTACCTTGGTACATGTGACAATAAACTAAACTTAAACGGAGGAACACCGGCATAATATTGGGCTTCCAGAAGGCAAGTTCCAAGCAGATGCACTAAATAGCGGGTGAATAGTTACCATCCCTCCATTCCATTGCCAGCTTTCTGGTGGGCATCTATATTAGAAGAACAAGTCACTGTACTGCTGTGACTTTCTCAATGCTCCATGGTCCCTGCATCTAATCCAAGATCTCACTGTAGCAAGGACATGTGCGATGCTTGATGGGAGCAGAGTGTTAACTGTGTCAGGATGTGATGGGGCTTATGAGATTCATACTTGATGGGTTTGTTGATGGAGGCTCTCTTGCAGTATGTCAGGTTAGGGATGTGTTTGAGGGTAAAGGAGATGGCAATGTCTTCACGAGGGCAAGGTCGTTCACCTTCTTTCTGCACAGGTCTTTGAGCTTGATTCAAAATTTTGATTTACTCTACAGATGTATCCCCTTCCATTGAAGAAACAGAAGACATTGTCAAGTCAAGTCAAGTCAATTTTATTTGTATAGCACATTTAAAAGCAACCCACGTTGACCAAAGTGCTGCACATCTGATTAGGAAAAAAAAGAAACATACAGTGGCAGGCAGCCAAACACAACGGCGCGGCCATCTTGAACCCACCATCACCAACCCCACTCCCCACTCATCCAGCCCCACTGTAGATTGACCCCACTCCCCTCCAGCTTTTGCACATGCCTCTGGAGAGACCTTTACAAATTTGGAAGCTGCTCAGTCCCTGTTGTGATTGGACTTTCTCAACGGTGTTGTATTCTGTGATTTCCAGCACATCTACAACCCCAAAGCACCTCCCATTAGGCCTGGGTTTAATTACTGTTGCCTGGGGTGAATTATTGCTGGCCTGCAATAAACTGAGGAGTGCTAAACTCACCAAGAACGCGATTGCTCAGCTTGTCCAATCACAGCAACGAGATCTAAACACCAATTTCCTGTTAAATTTCCACCAGTACAAATAGCTCCAGTCTGCAAGCACCCCGTGAGTTTTGATCCCATATTCCAATATCTCTATTAAATGTTCTCACATTACTGATACTGAATAGAATCTTCAACAACCCACTACCGGAAATATCGGACCAGACTTTTCCTGAGCACTGATGGCACTGCCCTAGCAGCTGCGGCTCACCTACAGTCCGTTTGTCTTTTGTGTTTGTTGTTGTTTTTTGTCTTGATTGTAGTGTGTAGATGTGATGTAGTGTTTTTTGTGGTTGTGTACTGTGTGGGGGGGGGGGGGGGGACTGTAAAATTGTCTCTTCCGAACGGAGACCCGACCTTTTTTCTTGGTGGTGTCTCTGTTCCCGCTGTGGCCTACCATCGGCCAAACACCTGGAGCTGGCGGCCTCCAGCTGGGACCACCTGGGGCTCTGGTTCGCAGAGCCCTCGGACCGGACTTACCATCTGTGGAGCTGGCTGCCTTCGGAGGCTCCGGAAGCTTCGGCCGCGGGCCGCGTGGATATCGGATGCTCACAGCCCTCTGGGTGGGGGCCGACATCGGGAGCTCCGGCAGCGGCAGCGTCTTCGTCCGCCCCGGATCGCGGGGCTTGGGTCGGCCCGCTGCGGACCTTTCACCGTCCGGCACGGCCTGGAATGTGGCAACTTCAACAGCCTGACCGCGGGAGAAGACGGCAGGGGAAGAGAAAAGACATTCTGGCCTTCCATCACAATGAGAGCCACAGTGAGGACTGGAGGAGACTCGCTGTGATGGATGTTTTTTTTTGTTTTGTGTTGGTTTGTGATTGTGTGTGAAATTGTTTATTTTTATTGCTGGACTGTGGGTGACCTTTCATTTCACTGCACATCTCGTATGTGTATGTGACAAATAAACTTGACTTGACTTGACTTGGATTACATCTTTACTTCTAGAAAACACCTTCAAGGACCCGGTGAGCTTGTTCCAATTTGTTATTCAGTCATCTTGTAGGTCTACAGCAATGGAAGGGAAGATTCTGATTAAAATTAATTTAAGACCAATCACATACTTTCTTAATTATCGTACTTCCTGGAGATGTAGCATTGAACCAACCCAAATACCCGTGCATGGTGTGTAACAGGGCAGCAAAGTATGGTCAACAGGCAATAGAATATGAGGGATGTGACTCATGGTTTCACAGAAACTGTATGGGCATGAATGAACGCATTTATGACGTGCTTGTCGAGCATCCATCGTACTCATGGGTGTGCTGCAACTGTGGACTCCCCAATTTTGATTCTTCATTTTTTTAGCTATGCAAGCATTAATTTGGCAAACAGCTTTGAAAATCTCAACATATCTGCAGACTCTGACATCATACCTGGTCTTAGCTCAGCTTCACCTAGCCCTAGGACATCTAGTCCGATAGTAGACCGTGATCAGCACAAGTCTGAAAACAAAAATGGTGGTAATAGAAACTCCGGGGCCAAGTCAAAGCCTAAGAGGATGAAGTTTGGTCATAGTAAACAAAAAACTTTTAAAATTCTAAATCTCAATTGCCAGAGCATTAGAGCAAAGAAAGCAGGATTCCAGGCTCTTATAGACCAAGAAAACCCAGACATAATAATCGGTACAGAATCTTGGTTGAACAAAGACATTGACGCAGGTGAAAAATTTCCAACATTCCACGAGGTGTTTAGAAAAGAGAGGGAAGGGGACTCTCATGGGGGTGTATTCATCGCTATTAGGAACTTGTATATTGTTACTGAAGAAAAAGATCTTGATACAAACTGCGAGGTGCTGTGGGTTAGCATTCATATAAAGGGGCTAAAGCCTACATACATCGGGGCATTTTACCGCCCTCTATCATCAGGACAGGAATATTTAAGAGAACTTGAAGCTTTTTCATCCAAGATTCCAAAGTCTGCTTCTGTATGGTTACTGCGGGATTTTAATCTCCCTGATATAGACCGGTCCCGCAATTCTCTTCGTACTGGGCGAAGAAATACTGCATGTAGCAAGATTATGTTGGATTTGGCCAATGATTTCAACCTCACTCAAATGGTTGATAAGCCCACGAGAGGCAGAAATATACTTTACTTGTGTTTTGTCAGCCGTCCCTCCTTTGTAGAAAGTTGTGATGTGACATTAGGCATAAGCGACCATGATGCTGTTATTGTCCAAGCCAAGATGACAGCCAAAGCAGTTAGACCACCAAGGAAAAATTTCCTCTACAAAAAGGCAGATTTGTCTTCCATAGATGAACTCATATCAGAATTTAATGAGAAATTAGCAGAAGATTATGTGGCAGTAACAGACATAAACATGCTGTGGTTAGATTTTAAACAAGTTCGTGTCAGGGCCATGGACTGTTTTATTCCATGGGTACCGTGGGTAAATTCATCAATTAGGCATGCAATTAGGAAAAAACAAAGGCTTTATAACAGAGCAAGAAAATCTGGGTCAACTTCCGCATGGACAGATTTCAAGAAATGTTGGCGTTCAATTGACAGACATATCAGGAAAGCACATCAAGAATACATCCATGTTGTGATAGGGGAAAGTTTAAAATCAGAAGACACAAAGCCCTTCTGGAATTACATCAAGAAAATGAGCCAGGAAGTATTTGGAATCTCAAGCCTCACATCGATGGGGCGACCAGTATCTTTGGCAGCAGACAAGGCCGAAGTGTTAAATCAGCAGTTTTGTTCGGTTTTTACTGAAGAAAACCTAGATGAATTCCCATCATTGAACTCACAACAAACTCCAAAAATTGCAGATCTTAAGGTAACAAAGAACGGGGTGCAGAAATTATTGGAAGAAATAAAACCAAAGAAGGCATCAGGCCAGACCAGATACCAGTCAGAGTTTTAAAGAATTGTGCAGCAAGCTTAGCTCCAGTCTTTCAAAAGATTTTTCAGAAGTCTGTGGATAGTGGAGAACTCCCAGAAGATTGGCAGAATGCTAACATTGTCCCCATCTATAAAAAGGGAGATAGAATAAATCCTGCAAATTATCGCCTAGTTTCACTGACCTCCATACCATGCAAGATTCTCGAACACATAATCCATTGACATATTATGGACCATATTGACTTCCACAAAGAACTAACAAACCACCAACATGGCTTTAGACAGGGTTGATTATGTGAAACCCAACTGGCGGGACTCATCGATGATCTAGCCTGGTCACTCGATAACAAGGGTCAGACTGACCTGATTATATTAGACTTCCGTAAGGCTTTTGATAAGGTTCCCCACAAGCGGCTCCTGTACAAACTCAACCATGTAGGAATAGATGGCAACCTCTTAAAATGGATTGAGATCTTTTTGACAAGGAGACATCAGCGCGTTCTCTTGGAGGGAGAGATGTCTATTGAAACTCCTGTGACATCAGGTGTGCCACAGGGGACTGTCATGGGTCCATTGCTCTTCCTACTGTATATCAATGACATTCCACATGCAGTTTCATCCAGAGTTTGACTCTTTGCAGATGATGCCATAATTTATAGAGAGATTAAAACACCAGAAGATAGCTTGTCCTTACAGAAGGATCTGGATGCTCTCTGTGAGTGGGGAAAAACCTGGCAGATGTTATTCAATACAACCAAATGCCATACCATGCATGTCTCACAAAAGACTAAACCACTTTTATTGGAATACAACATGGGTAGCCATACATTGCTTGCTGTCGACCATTACCCATATCTAGGAGTTGAATTAAGCAAAGATTTAAGTTGGGTGACGGATATCAGTCAAGTGTCTAACAAAGCAAATAGAGCTGTCGGCCTTAAAATAAATTTTCACGCATGTAGTACATTTGTCAAAGAGAACGCCTACAAGTCCTTGGTCAGGCCTACATTGGAGTATTGTGGAGCCGTATGGGATCCTTTCAACAACAACAACAAGATCACCCTGGAGAAAGTACAACACCGAGCAGCCCGCTTTGAATGTAATGACTAAAAGCGCAAATCAAGCTTGAATAAAATGCCGACTTCTCTCGGATGAGATACCCTAGAGCTCCGCAGAATCAGGCTAAGACTTATTGCAATTTCCAAGGAGATTAACAAAATCACTCCATCAAATCTTCCGTCATCCCTGAGCATCAACTGTCATGAAACAAGACAAAATACCAAAATTCCCTTTACCCAAGGACGGTAAGGGAATGGAATATGTTACCACTCAACACACGTGCTGCTCTCGATGTTGTCATTTAAAAAGGGGATTGTGCAACTAGATCACAACTTGGTCAAAAAGGACCACTTCAAAATTTAATCACTACACTACTCACTCCGACCTGCGCAAGATATCCACTTATGAGGTGTTTGCACAGTAATCAACCAGAACCAGAACCAGTTCTTTGATCCAACATTCCCGAGAGTGGAAAACCTTATCTGAGAAGATATTATCTAGAGTAAATTATTGCAGGCAGTTAAACATTAATAATCCAGCTTTCACAGACACTGTCAACAATAGTGTCTGAAATGAAGCTTTACTGGGCGGTATTTAAATACCGAGGCCTCATCTGACTGTCACTGCTCTCTCCACAGTGGCTTTGAGTTGCTTCCCACGATGGCTCCGGTTTATCGTTGCATTGGCCAACTCGTGTGGTTCCTGGTTTGCTTGCAGTGGTCTTGGATCCCGATCGAGACCGGCAAGCTGCTGGTTGTCCCTGTCGACGGGAGTCATTGGCTCAGCATGAAAACCATAGTGGAGGAGCTTCACGGAAGAGGACACCAGGTTGTTGTCGTTTACCCCGAAAACTCTTTGACAATTAAGGCCTCCAGTAACTACACCAGCAAGACCTATTTCATTCCCTTCAGCCAAGATGATGTGGAGCAGATACACAGAGATATGATAGAGATAGCGTTTTACAATGGGACTGTTTTTGAACAAATTTGGAGGACCATGGAGCATATGAATGGGTACAGGCAGTTTGTCCTGTCTCATTGCGAGTATTTACTGTTTAACACTGAGCTGATGGAGGAACTGGCTGAAGAAAGATTCGATGCCCTGCTGACTGACCCTTTAAATGCCTGTGGCGCGATTGTTGGTAAGTCCCTCACTCTCCCCATCGTCAACTTGCTGCGAGGAATCCCTTGTGGGTTGGAATATTCAGCCACCCAGTGTCCACGGCCGCTCTCGTTTGTGCCAAGAATGTTCACAGGGTACACCGATCGAATGACCTTTCTCCAACGAGCTGGGAATATGCTGATTAGTTTTCTGGATCCATTACTATGTCAGTTTGTGTATTCGCCATTTGAAGAGCTGGCCACCAGGTTCCTGAAGAAGGACGTGACTCTGGTCCAGCTACTGAGCCGGTCTTCCATCTGGCTGCTGCGATACGACTTCATCCTGGAGTATCCTAGACCCCTGATGCCAAACATGGTCCTTGTTGGAGGCATCAACTGCAAGGAGAGGAAACCCCTGCCCCAGGTGGGAGCATCACTGATGTGAATACAATATGAGGGCACGTGTTTCAATGGCAAATGCAAGTACCTGGGCCATGCCATCCAAGTGGGCATATTGGTCTCGTCCTATTTGCCTTTGTGGCCCATATACCTTAAAACCCTTCCAATCCAAATATCTGTCCAAATGTGTTTTTAAAATTGTAATTATATCAGCTTCCATAGCTTCCTCTAGCTAGCTCATTCCAGATATGATCTACCCCTTGAGTGAAAATGTTGCCCTGAGAACCTTTTTACATCTCTCCCTTCTCACCTTAAACCTATGCCCACTTGTTTTTTTAATCCTTCTACCTTGCGAAAAGGGCTCTGAATGTTCACCTTATTCACAACCCTCATGATCTCGTATACTTCAATATGATAATCTCTCAGCCTCCTATGCTCCGATTTGTCCTGGCCCTTAGGCTCCTATAGCGCCTGCCAGAGGGCAGGAGAACAAACAATTCGTGTCCCGGGTGAGTGCTGTCCTTGATTATGACTCTGGCCCTGTTCAGACAGCGCGAGCTGGTGATGTTCTTCAGAGAGGGTAGTGGACAGCCGATGATTTTCTCTGCTGTCCTGATGACCTTTTGGAGGGCCTTCTGGTCTGCAGCCGAGCAGCCAGCATACCACACAGTGGTGCAGTATGCCAGTACGCTCTCGATGGTGGAGTGGTAGAAGGTCACCAGCAGATTCTCCTTCAGTCTGTTTTTCCGAAGTAATCTTAGGAAATGCAGTCTCTGCTGTGACTTTTTCACTACTGCCTTGGTATTTGCAGTCCAGGTGAGGTCCTGGGAGATCAGCCATGATTGAATGGCAGAGTAGACTTGATGGGCTGAATGGCATAATTCTGGTCCTAGAACTTATGAACTTATGAAAGACATTCCACTTGATTTCATCTGGTTCATTTACCTTAAATCCTTTCCTGTCCTCCATCCTCAATTAGCCAGAGTCCTTAAACATTAATCAAATTAAATGTTCAAGAAATAAATTAGGCTCCTCCTTTCTGGGGATTTTGCTCAAGTTCACGGTTGGGAGTGTGGAGCCCAGAGTGAGCAAGGAGTGAGCGTGTTATGAGTCGGATCCCCCTTCACTATATCTTACTTTCAATTTTTCTTTCCAGGACTTGGAAGAATTTATGAACAGTTCTGGAGAACATGGAGCTGTGATCTTCTCCTTAGGATCAATGGTTTCTGACATACCCATCTCTACTGCCAATCGGATTGCAGAAGCATTTGGTCAAATTCCTCAGAAGGTGATTACAAACGGAGGCAGATTTTTGTTTGGTCAACACTTGCACAACAAATTTACACAACCGACTACAGTATAATCACGCAAAGTCTATGATTATTGTAATTTCAGTCACTGAAAGGAAGCATGCAGGTACAGCAGGCAGTGAAGAAAGCCAATGGAATGTTGGCCTTCATAACAAGAAGAGTTGAGTATAGGAGCAAAGAGGTCCTTCTGCAGTTGTACAGGGCCCTAGTGAGACTGCACCTGGAGTACTGTGTGCAGTTTTGGTCTCCAAATTTGAGGAAGGATATTCTTGCTATTGAGGGCGTGCAGCGTAGGTTTACTAGGTTAATTCCCGGAATGGCGGGACAATCATATGTTGAAAGTGGAGCGGCTAGGCTTGTATACACTGGAATTTAGAAAGATGAGAGGAGATCTTATCGAAACGTATAAGATTATCAAGGAGTTGGACACGTTAGAGGCAGGAAACATGTTCCCAATGTTGGGGGAGTCCAGAACAAGGGGCCACAGTTTAAGAATAAGGGGTAGGCCATTTAGAACTGAGATGAGGAAAACTTTTTCAGTCAGAGAGTTGTGAATCTGTGGAATTCTCTGCCTTAGAAGACAGTGGAGGCCAATTCTCTGAATGCATTCAAGAGAGAGCTAGATAGAGCTCTTAAGGATAGCAGAGTCAGGGGGGTATGGGGAGAAGGCAGGAACGGGGTACTGATTGAGAATGATCAGCCATGATCACATTGAATGGCGGTGCTGGCTCGAAGGGCCGAATGGCCTCCTCCTGCACCTATTGTCTATTGTCTATTGTAATTTGATAGAAACTTGATTCAGCTCTCTTAATTCAGTCATTGTTACCATTGCTTTTGATCTCTGGACTCAAGGAATGGAGACTCTGTCTTGGAGTTAATTTCTTTAGGTAACTGCCTAAACTTGGGAGAAGTCAGAAAGAAATTTAACTTGAAGAGAGGGATTGAGAACAGACCCAGAGAGTCAGAGAATGTTCGAGCACAGGAGGAGGTCAATGGGATTTTCTGGTCTGTGACTGAGATTTACCTCAGTCCCATGGCCTGTTCTTTCCCCATAGATTACAGCCCTGTTTTACTCGGACCAGAACACAGAGTGAATTCTGTCTTGTGTTGCTGTCCTTTCAGGCTTGTTGTGTGGATTGCATCCCCAGGCTGGTTGTTCTCAGAGGGTGTATGTCCGTAGTTCTTTATGCTTTTAGTCCTCTCCACTGTGAGGCATACCTTGGGCGTAAAGACCTTTGATCAGAGCAGATCCTGATTAACTCTCCTCATTCCAGGACTGACTTTGGTTTGAGATCCAAGGTCCATATTTCATCTCGTGTTCATCCAAGAGACATCTCTTGGAAAACCAAACACTGTAGGAAATCCTAAGTAAAATCAGAAAATGCTGGCAATACTCCCAGGTTGATCAGCAGGAGAGAGAAACAGAATCAATGATGCATGTCAGCGAACTTAGGAGCATTTGGAACAGAGGGAAGGCATAACAAGGCATGTTTTTAAAATGTATTTTTGTATGTGACAATGATCAGACAGTTCTTCGTGATGTTACATGAGGGATGAATAACATCCTGGACTACTGGGAGAATTCCCCTGCACTTTTCTAAAGTGGTAGTTGTGGGACCATGCACATCCACCTGAGGATGGGATGTCACCTTGATATCTCATCCAAATAATTGCAGGTTCAAGTGCTGCACCACCTCAGTACTGGATCAGGGGAGGAAGACAAGATTTTCCACGTGTCTCTAGAGTTAAGCGTGATCCTGGGACCCAATGGGTCAAATGCTTGAGTTCCACCCACTGAACCACACTGAAACCTCGAGGAAAGGCAAAATAAGATTGATGGTGCGGAGAGGCTGAGGGGTGACCGTATCCTGAGGGGTGACTATATACTAAAACTCTCGTTTGTTTGTTTGTTCCTGAACTACAGCCAAAACAGCACACGGTAGAGCGACAATTTTAGGCCCACCTTACTCACCGTCGTCCCTTTGGTGCTAATGGTAGAAGTTTCATTGAAATCGGTGTTATATTTTTAATGTTACTCCCATTTTAAAGTTTAAATCTACCAGGGCGGGAAGGAGGGAAGGGGGAGGGGGGAGGATAAGAGGCGTTGAGGGGGATGGAGTGGGGGGGAAGGGAAGGGAGGGTGGGGAAAGGGGAGTGGAGGGGGGAATGGAGGGAGGGAGGGGAAAGGGGAGTGGAGGGAGGGGAGGAGGGAGGGGGGAGGGGGAGGAGGAGGGAGGGGAGGGGGGAGGAGGAGGGAGGGGAGGGGGGAGGAGGGGAGGGGGAGTGGGGAGAGGGGAGGGGGGAGTGGGGGAGGAGAAGGTGCTGCACCAATGCAGGAGAGGTTTGGGCCCAACGGGTCCACTTGGTCTAGTAGGTATATAAAATCTTGAGGAAATAGCTTGGGTAGATTTTTCTTGGGATGGAGGAATCTAAAACCAGACGAGCTAGATTTAAGATGAGAGGGAAAAGAGTTAAATGGAATCTGAGGGGCAAGAGAGTGTTGGATTTATGAAATGAGCTGCCAGGAGAGGTGGTAAAGCCAGGTACAATTATAATGTTTAAAAGACATTTGAACAGATAAGTGGGTGGGAAAGGTTTGGAGGGATGAAGGGCAAATCAGGCGACCATTGATAGGCAGTTTAGTCAAGGTGTATAGGTTGGGCTGAAGGGCATTTTTCCGTGCTATACAATCCAATGATGCTGCATTTGACCTTTGTCTCTTTTGTGACAGGTGTTGTGGAGACACAGTGGAGAAAGGCCGTCAACACTGGCACCCAACACCAAGCTGATGGACTGGCTGCCCCAGAATGATTTGCTGGGTAAGAGAGCAACATGGTTTGATAATGTCTCCCCCCACCCCTCCTCCCCCACCTCCCAAGTGATAGCCAAGTGTGAGAAGAGGCACCAGCCCCTACGAACTCACCGGAGAAACGTAAGCCTTCACTGAAATACCTGATACACCAAATTGAGATTTGCAGAGAAGCGTCCCTACCCAAAACATCACCTATCCATGATCTCCAGAGATGCTGCCTGACCCGTTGAGTTATTCCAGCACTTTGTGTCTATCTTTGCAGAGTTGTTGTTAAAGTGACTGTTTCCCTGTTTCCACATCAGTCTTAGCTGCCACTGAATGATGGGCAAGTTTCTTTGCTGGCTTTCCTGGAGCTCATGAAAGAGGTATATTTGATGAGGAGGTGCTCTGTAAAGAGCTTCTCCTCCATGGTCTGTCCATAACCAATGCATCCACTGCATCTTCAATAAACTTAATTGCAATGAATGATTCATGGAGTTACCCAGCACATGAACAGGGCCTTCCATCCGTTGTATCCATGCCGGTCATGAAGTATCTATTCATACTGATCCTATTTACCACCACTTGTTCCATAGCTGTTTACATCTTGACAATTCAAGTGCTTGTCTTGATACGTGTGTTTTGACAGTCTCTGCCTCCACCTCAGAAGGTTTTAGATTTCAGGCATCCTCTCAGTGAAGAGATTCTTCCTCAGATTCTCTCTGACCCTCTCAGCCCGTACCATAAACCTATACCGTACAGATTTAGACACCTCTGCTGTGGAGAAATGATGCTGGCTATTTAGCCTGTCTCTGCCTCTTGTCATTTTTTTTACAACTCTTTAATCTCTCCACTCAGCTTCCCCCATTTCAAGGAGAATAAACCATCCTAACCTATCTCTCTTCATGGCTAGACAATTCCATCCCAGGCAATGTCCTGGTGAATCACCTCTGCATCCTCTCCAGTGCGATCACATCATTCCTATAGTAAGGCAAACAGAACTGTTCACAATATTCCAGCTCTAGCCTATCTTATGCTTTTTAAAGGTGTACCGTGAGCTCCCTGCTCTTGTATTCTCTGCCCTGGCTAATGAAGGCAGGCATCCTATATGCCTTCTTCATCACCTGTGCTGCCACACTCCGGAATCCTTGGACATATACACCAACTCACAGTGTTTCTCAGTGCTCCTACTGTTCCTACCATTTATTGTGTATGTTTCCCCTCATTAGTCTTTCTAAAACGTATCACTTCACACTTATCAGATTAAACTCCATTTGCCACTATCTGCCTATTTTACCGTCCGTATCAGTATCATCCTGCAGCCTCTGATTATCCTCCTCGCTAGCAACAACAATGGTAGCAGCTGTGAGCTTCGTGCTTCCAGTTTGTTTCTGGGGGAGTAAAGCTGACCCATCTCTGAGCCAGATCAGAAGTGGAAGTGAGTTCGCAAGGAAGATGTAAAGTCTTGGTTCTCCCGTATCTTGTCCCCATATTATCATCACCCCACTTTTCGCGTATCCACCCCCCTTGCCAAACTTTGGGAACTGACATGGATGAGAGAGAACAGAAACTTTGCTTCCATGGAAATGAAGGTGTCAAGTAGGATGATGCCAGTGAAGGGAGAGATGTCAAACTTAATCCCCGCGAGCAAGCTCCCTCCCCCCCATTAATTTACTGCAACCCAGTGTGTCTCCTGCATTGTTGTTTCTTGTGGTCAGGATGGGGGAACACACATCCAGCTCCCTCACCCTGAACATAGGATCCCCCCAGAGCTGCGTCCTTAGTCCCCTACTGTACTCCCTGTACACACATGACTGTGGGGCCAGGTTCAGCTCAAACTCCATCATCAAGTTTGCTGATGACACTGTGGTGGTGGGCCGGATCGCCAACAACGATGAGAAGGCCTACAGGGAGGAGGTGGCTGATCTGGCACTCTGGTGTCAGGACAATAGCCTCCTCTTGAATATCACTAAAACGAAGGAGCTGATTGTGGACTTCAGAAGGGCTAAACATCCAAGGACCTACACGCCACTGGAGATAAATGGGTCTACTGTGGATAGGGTGAGCAGCTTTAAATACTTGGGAGTCCGCATCACAGAGGATCTGACGTGGGCAACGCACATCGCCGCACTGGTGGGTAAGGCAAAGCAGCGCCTTTACCACCTTAGACAACTGAGGAAATTCAGAGTGTCTCTGAGGATCCTTCATTGCTTCTACTCTGGGGCTGTAGAGAGCATCCTGTCCGGCAACATTACAGTCTGGTTTGGGAACAGCTCTGCCCAGGACAGGATGGCCCTGTAGAGAGTAGTGCGTTCGGCAGAACGCACCATGGGAACTACACTCGTCCCCCTGCAGGACCTATACATCAGGAGGTGCAGATCCAGAGCAAGCAAGATCATGAGGGACCCCTGCCACCCCAGTAACGGACTGTTCCAGATGCTACGGTCAGGCAAACGCCTCCGCTGTCACGCTGTAAAATCGGAGAGGATGAGACGGAGTTTCTTCCCACAGGCCATCAGGACTGTCAACTTTTATAACCCCAGAGACTAAATTTTTGTCTACACTATAGTAACTTATTAACTTTATTTATATGCTGTAACTGTAATTCTTTTTTGTGCACAATCCGCAGGCATTGCCACTTTCATTTCACTGCACATCGTGTATGTGTATGTGACAAATAAATTTGACTTGACTTGACTTGACTCAGTAGTAGCTGAATTAGCAGAGACAGGGTGGGGGAGCAATCGAAGTATTAAATAGTGAAGGCATATGAATAATAGAGGTGAAATGCTGAGAACCTGTGGATATTGTGCCCTCAAGTTCACTTACACTAGGCTGCATTATGTAAAGAAAAAACAACCGTCAACAAGGGTCTGGGGCCTGCCCTGTTGAAATTGCGATCATTAACCTCCTCCCTCCGCAACTTTGTAGAAAGCAAAATTGGAAATTGACAGCAAACATTCAAAATTTCTTGCAATAGGGAGCACTAATCCTAGGTGCCCTTTGTGTAAACATGGGCCCTCTGATCTTCTAACACAACTCATTGCTGAAAATGATCGATTCAAGGGTTATTGGTTAACAAATGGATTAATTTATTGTTTTCCATTGATTTGCGATCTAGCGCATCCCAAAACACGAGCTTTCCTGACCCACGGAGGGACACATGGAATCTATGAGGCGATCTGCAGTGCTGTGCCGATGGTCATGTTGCCATTATTTGGAGATCAGATGGACAACACACTGCGTATGATGCGTCATGGGGCAGGCATTATATTGAATTTGAAGGACATCACTTCCCAGGACCTCGTGGATGCATTAAACAAGGTTATCAATGATACCGGGTCAGTGATCTTCATGTAACTTGGAGACACATTAAAACTTCAAAGTCAAAGGATTTTAAAAAGAGCAAAAACAAATCTGATCAGGTTTTAGACCTCAGAGAGCTTTCTAACCAAGTGAGTACTTTGTGAAACATAGTTATGCTTTGTGTGCGGCAAATTCCCACAAACTGGAGTATCGGAGGGTGAGGTGTTACTTGCTAGAAGTACATAATATTATGTGAGGCGTAGATAGGGTAGATCAGCAGTTTTTTTCCAGGGTGGAAATGCCAAATACTAGAGGACATAGATTTAAGTTGAGAAGGGTTAAGTTTGGTGGAGATTTGAGGCAGGCTTTTATACGGAGGAAATTAGTAGGTGTCTCGAACACACTGCAAAGGGTGGCAGTGGAAACACACACAATAATAATATTTATGAGGCATATTGACCGTACACGTGGACAGGCAGAAAAGGAGGTATATAAGACCATGGAGAGAGATAGACCATGTGCAGTATAAATTGGCATCATGGTCGGCATAGTCATCACTAGTTCCTGCACTGAACTGTTCTATATTCTATGTTCTAAACTGCACAGTGATAAAGAACAGATAATCCACATCAGTAGTGCTGGTCGAGGGTTTGTCCAGGACATCAAGAAGAACTTTCTGACTCTTGACAATAGTGCCATGGGATCTTTAATAGACATCCTGGGATAGAGTGGCTGAATGTCTTCCGCAAAGATAGCAATCCCTCCAGTGCAGCCGTTTCTCGGTAGTGCATTGGAACATAAGCATAGGTTGCTAGAAAGAGACTTCAACTCATGACTCAAAGGGAAGAATGATACCTTCAAGGAATCATTGTATAAAGCAAAATCCATCTCAGAGGCAAGAGGGAGTCATTGCTTCCATATTGCAGCAGATTGACTAATCATCTCCATGATAAAATGTGATTATTTAGGTTACCGTGATTCATTCCAAACTTTCTACTGCACTGAATGATTGGTAGTCACAAAATGCTGGAGCAACTCAGCGGATCAGGCAGCATCTCTAGAGAAAAGGAATAGGTGATGTATCAGGTCCAGACCCTTCAGACCTTTCTGCCTCATCTCCAGAAAGAATGCACAAACATGAAAGGATTATCATGGAGACACAAGGAAATCCAGATGCTGGTTTACAAAAAAAGACACAAAATTCCAGAGTAATACTCAGCGGGTCAGGCAACATCTTTGGAGAAGATCCTATTAGATTGCTTCACCTCAGTGAGAAGCTTGTTAGGGGTGAGGCTCAACACTGTAATGAGAAAGGATGAAAGATTGTTTGATGAAAGAAGGTTTGCTTGACACTAGTTTGCACAGAATGATGTTCAGCTGATTAAGATGGCAGCTGTCAGGGCATAGATTTAAAGTGAGAGGAAGGAATTTTAAGGGGGATCTGAGGGATATTTTTTTACATAAATGGTTAACATCTGGAATTCAGTGCCTGGGGATGTGGTGAATCAGGTACAATCACTACATTTCAGAGGCATTTCGACAGACATTTAAATAGGCACAACAAAGAAGGATACTAAGACATATGTGATGGTCTTGGCATCTTTTTCAGCACAGACATTGTAGGGCAAGGATCCTGTTCTTGTGCTGTACTGTTCTATGTTCTATGACTTATTTCTAGGAAATACACCAGAAATGTTGAACTGGTGGAAGACACTGGAAGCGATGTAGGGATAGACTGGAATGGGTGCCATCTTGTGGCAGAAAATCATCAGTTTCCAAATTCCACTTTCACTAAGTAAAATAATTTTAAAAACAGACTGGTGTTGAAGTCATTAGTGCTGTTGCCTTACAGCTCCCTGGACATGGTTACAAGCCTGACCTTGGGTGCTGTCTCTGTGCTACCCATTTTTCAAATCAACATGTGGGTTAACACTAGTTGTTTGTATTTCCCCCTCATGTTCCAAAGATTAATTGACCACTTTAAATTACTCCTAATCTAGGCAAGTTGCAAAAGTATAAACAGGGAGTTTTATGGGCAAGTGAGAGAGGATGTTACACAGATCTAGAGAGCTCCAAGGGGGAATAGGATTGACTAGTTAGGAGCCAGTGTAAACCTGATGGGCCAAATGGCCTGCTTCTATGCCATAACAAGAAAGCTGAACAGGTCAAGCAGAGTGAGTTGCGGCAAAGTGTTTTCAACATGAATTATGATTTCTGCTCTTTTATCCACAGATGTTGCCTGGCCTGCTGAATGTTTTCTGCATATCCTGCTTATATTTCTCTTTCATTCCAGCATTTTTCAATGATTCAATCAAACTTTATTGTCACATGTACCTAGGTTTGGGTGAAATGTTTTGTTTTGCATACAATCCAGTTTTATAGCAGACCTCCTAGGCAGCACACAAGCGTCGCCATGTTTTGGCACTGACAAAGTTGCAAAGGTTCACCAAACAATCGAATCTACTGCCTGCCTGCAGGTGGCAGCAGGTCCTCCCTTTGTTCTCAGCGGCCCTCCTCTCTCTCCGACGGGAACACTCCCAGCTTACTGCCCAGCAGGTACCTATATCTACACCTGTGGCATCAGTGTGATGAGAGCAGCACATAAACTGCACAGTAACCCCAGCTTTAAATCTGGAAAGCATATCAATAATACTGCACCAGCTGGATAGATTGGATAGATCCAATATCCTATGTATTGGTTTCAATGAGGACGACTATCTTAACTGCAACAACTGTATGTTTCAGATACAAGGAAGCCATGACGAGGATATCTTCACTGCACAAGGATCGGCCAGTGAAGCCCCTGGCCCTCTCGGTCTATTGGGTGGAGTTTGTGATGAAGCACAGGGGAGCCAAACATTTGCAAACTGCCGCTCACCATCTGAACTGGGTGCAGTACCACTGCTTGGATGCCATCGGCATCCTTCTCGCTGTGGCCCTGCTGCTGATCTACCTGATGTTCAAGTGCTGCTCAATCTGTCTACACAGAGTGAGGGGACATAGAAAGAACAAACTTGACTGAAGCACTTTGAGATGAGGCTTCCCAGGGTACCTGATTATCTGACCTTCCTTCCACAATCATGCACCAGAGTCAACCCATGGACACCACTTGCTCTGAGTACAACCTCTTGACAGTCTCCACAACTTTCCTCTTCCATCCGTGGTTGTACCAGCATCTAAGTTCTGCTCTGGATTTTTCACTCAAAACACCTCTGCCACTCTCAGAGTTTCCTTGAAACCTCCCTCGTTCATCAATATTTGGAGATCTTCCCAAATATTTACTTTTGTACTTAACCCTAGAATGTTAGACCAAGACATAGGTGCAGAATTAGGCCATACAGCCCATCAAGTCCACTCCGCCATTCAATCATGGCTGATCTATTTTTCCCTTAAGATGCCATTCTCCTGTCTTCTCCTTGTAACCTTTGACATCCTTACTAATCCAGAGTCTATCAATTCAATGCCTGCTTTAAAAATACCCATGATTTGGCCTCTGCAGCCACTCTGAGGCAATGAATTCCACAGATTCACCACACTCTGGCTGAAGAGTTGCTTTTAGTTGTTTGTAACTGGTGCTGTGCAAATCCTTTGGATGTTTCACAATGTTCGATATACCATTTAAGTGCAAGATGTTACTCTAGTGAATTCCCCAGATTAATGAGGTCCGTTCACACTGGAGATTCTCATTTAAGGTACAGAGTGTTAGTATCAACATAATCCTACCATGGAGTCAGCAGGAAAGCGTATCACCTTCTGCTCCAGCACAATAACTTATCTTTCACAAACCTACACCTGGAGGAGTAAGCAATGTCCTCCATTTCCCAGCCCCAACATTTTAACCACCTCACCAGAATGTCAACTACTACCCTTTAAGTCTAGATAGATTAAGATTTATTATTCTATTATGACCAAGGCCTCTATTAGTTGGTATATACATAATTCCAAAATGGTTTCAATAACATAGTGAATCATCTCCTACTCCAATCCTATAACTGGACAACCAATTATATTTATCAGTTAAAAAAGAAAAAAATCAAAACTAATATATACATGGCAAAGATGGTGTGCCGTTTTGGCTGTAGTTCAGGAACAAAGAAACAAACAAGAGTTTTAGTATATAGATGTCCCAAAACTGAACGATGAAATTCTTACTTGCAGCAACACAACAGATATGTAAACATAGTATTCTGTAAACACCATAATAAACAACAATAAAAAGTTATCAGGCTCCAATGCCTTCTTCCTGATGGCAAGAGTGAAAGGGGAGTGTGGCCAGATTAATGTGAGTCTTTGATGATGTTAGCTTCCTGCTTGAGGCAGCGACTCCTGTAGATCCCTTTGAAGGTGGGGAGGTTTACACCCATGATGGACTGGGCAGTGTTCACCACTTTTTGAAATCTTTGTTCCTGGGTGTTTGAGTTGCCGAACCAAGCCGTAATGTGACCAGTCAACATATTCTCTACAGTACACCTGTAGAAGTTTAAGATAATAATCGATGACGAACCGAATCTCCTCAAATTTCTAAGGAAGTAGTGGCATTGATGGGCTTTCTTTATGATTGGGACCTGTTGGGACCAGGATAGATCTTCAGAGATATGCACGCTCAGGAATGTGATGTTTTTTATTCTTTCCACCTCCATCCTGTCGATGAACACAGGTTTATGGATCCTCGGCCTTCCTCTTCTACTGACGTTGAGAGCAAAGTTGTTGTTCTGGCACTATTCAGTCAGACCATTCAGTATACTCTGAATTGTCATCATCCACAATATGTTCAATAATGGTGGTGTTGTTGGCAAATTTAAAGATGGAGTTGGAACTGTGTCCAGCTACACAGTCATAGGTGCAGAGTGAGTTAAGCATGGGGGGTGAACACATAGACTTGAGGTGCTCCTATGCTGAAGGTTATCGAAGAGAAAGTGTTGCAGCTAATTTGTACTGATTGTGTTTTGTTAATGATCCAGTTGCAGAGGGATGCATGGACACCCAGTTCCCTGAGCTTGGTAACCGGTTTGGGAGGGGTATGGTGGTGTTGAACCCTGAGCATAGTCGATGAACAACAGCCAAATGTCACCATTTCAACTTAATTTTGAAATCTTGATTAAAAACTCATGGGATTGATTGAAATATTAAAGTTGAGATAGTAAATTAACATTTGCTATGATTTTTATTAGTTTGAAAATCTAGATGGTAGGTCCAATTTAATTTCAGGTCAACAGATGTCTCCCAGGATATTCTGACTGTGGATGTGGGGGGCAGTGTTAAACCAGCTGCTCTTTACCTACTGGTCAACTTTGTCCATTGTTGTTCTCTGCACTGGCTTTCGTCAACCTACTTCAGTAGTTCCTGATGGGTTGTGTGCAGATGTGTGGCCACATCCAGGATACAAACGGGGCTGAAACACCAATACCCACTCAAGTAGAAAACCAGCAACTCCCTGCAGCATCTGCGGCCCCACATAATTCATCTCTTGCTAACTTTGCCTAGCTAATCCATATGAAAATTTACAGCTTAAGAAAAGGCCATTTCACCCACCACGTCTGTGTTGGCCCTTCAAAAGAGCAGTCTGATTGACTTCATCCGACTTCATTGGCTCTGTTGCCCTGCAGAAAGTATGTGATACCTTTCAAAGGCAATGAAACAGTGGTTGCCATATAACCAAACTGAGCATTGGGGTATATACTGTAGGTGAATAAATGCTGCTTTAGGCATTGCTTAGAACACCTCCCATCACTGCTGATGATTGATAGTGGACATATTGAAGAAACATTAGCCTCCTTTGATTAATCCCGCTTATAATGGATTGACATACCTGGGCAATGTTCCATATTGTCACTAGATGGCAGTGGTGTGACTGTACTGGAGCACGTCGGACAGATGCACAGTCTTCACCAATGCAGCCAGGATGTTACTGATCCCTTTGCTGTATCCAGAGTGATTTGAATTGGCTGGAGCCTGGCTTCTCTGATGTGGGGATGAAGCTACTTTTGAGTTCAAAACCAGAAGGAACACAAGATGGATCATTTACTCAGAACTGAACAGGATTGTGAATGTCATGGAGCCATCGAGCATTGGAGCCACAGGACGATAGTAATACAGCACAGACACAGGCCCTTCGGCCACTATGTCCTGTTTCACCCACTTTCACTGATCCTACACTAATCCCATTTAATTTTCCCCACACTCCCATCAATATCCCCCAGACTGTACCACTCACCTGCACACACGAAGCAATTTAGGATATGGGAGGAAACTGGAGCATCTGTGGGAAATGGAACCCCACATTATCATATCATATCATATATCTACAGCCGGAAACAGGCCTTTTCGGCCCTCCAAGTCCGTGCCGCCCAGCGATCCCCGTACATTAACACTATCCTGCACCCACTAGGGACAATTTTTACATTTACCCAGCCAATTAACCTACATACCTGTACATCTTTGGAGTGTGGGAGGAAACCGAAGATCTCGGAGAAAACCCACGCAGGTCACGGGGAGAACGTACAAACTCCTTACAGTGCAGCACCCGTAGTCAGGATCGAACCTGAGTCTCCGGCGCTGCATTCGCTGTAAAGCAGCAACTCTACCGCTGCGCTACCGTGCCGTCATAGAGAGAATGTGCAAATTCCACCCAAGATGGGGATTGAACCCCTGTCTTTGGTGCTGTGAGGTAGCTGCTTTACCCGCTGCACCCCTGTGTCAGACTGAGCGTATGCTGGGCACCAGCACCAATGAGGATTGGACTGTGCTTGGATTCTTCTCCTCCTGGTTTACTCATCCACCATCATTCAGGATGAGATATGGCAGGAGGGCCGAGCTTCGGTCTGTCCTACTGGTTGTGAGATCATTTAGCTTCTTCTGCTGTGTCTGTGTTTTGCTGTTTAACGTACAACTTTCCCAGGTTGACAAATCACTTTTAGCTATGCTTGCTGATGTTCCCAATGAACCAGGATTGATCCTCTAGTTTGATCGTATTGGTAGAATCGGGGAAATGTTAGGCTCTGGACGTGAACTCTAAGGCAGCTCTTTGTGCCAGGCCAGCTTGCATTTGACACTTCACATTTGACACCTCACATCCTGAAGTCAGTGTCAAATCCACCACAAGCACAACATTGTCATTGCATGGCTGCCCCAGTCAAACTTTAGATTTATGATCAATTAAAATGTTGTCACCAATTTCAAGACTTCCATAAACCTGAACTACTGATAGTAAGGGCTCAATTTGCCAACTGGTCTAAACCAGGCATACACTTGTTCTTCCTGATTAGTGTCACAGTGTTTCTTTGCCCCAGTTCTGTTTAGCTCCAGAAGTCAAGTTTTAGTGGAAGAGGGATTGAGTACCTTCTATGTCTTTGCAGGCGTGAGCCGGCCATGGAGTGTAGAGTTGTTCTGTACTTCAGCTTGAAATTGGCTGAGGGATACTTGAATATCCATGCAACACTTGAGAGCTCCCTTCCTTACCCAGACTGACATGTGATCCCACTAACACCACATACAAGTCTTGTGAAAGGAATGCAGGTTGAAACTTGCATTCCATGGTCAGGCATGTATTGGATCTGTACAGATTAATTAATTTTAATATAGATCAAAATTTAACAATTATATAATTGTTTCGCCCACTAGTTTGATCTGCACCATTTTAGGAGGCAGTGATGTTCTATTGTATTTAGACAAGAACAGGAGTTGAAGTAAGGCAGCATTCCAATCTGTCAGCAAATTCATTTAACACTAAAAGTGACCGCATTGGTATGCAGAAGGAAAGGGCAGAGAGGAGTACAGTAAACCCCTCGTTTTTACGAACTTCTTTACAATGGATTTTGTTTATAGTGGATGGACCTACCATCCTTCAATGCCAGGCTGGGATGCCAACCGCAGCCTAGGCCCACACCGCCTTGCCAGCCGCTTTCAGGTTGAATTGCCAACACCACCACTGGTGTGCACTGTCTCCCCGGCTGCTTCCTGGCTGGGCTGATGATGCCACACCTGGCCTGCATCGCTCCTGGCTGAGAGCTTTGGACTTAATGTGTAGGAAAGAACTGCAGATGCTGGTCTAAATCGAAGATAGACACAAAATGCTGGAGTAAATCAGCGGGACAGGCAGCATCTCTGGAGAGAATGAATGGATGTCGTTCCGGGTCGAGATCCTTCTTCGGACTGAAGAAATGTCACCCATTCCTTCTCTCCAGAGATGCTTCCTACCCACTGAGTTACTCCAGCATTTTGTGTCTAGCATTTGATTTAAATTGAACTTTTGTGCAGTTCAAGGAAGTAACAGCACAACTTGGTAGACAGGTATAACTGGTGTTCGTCCCAACCACTGCTGGCTCCCGTACAATACTTTATCAATTAAAGTTTGGTTCAGGGGGATTCCATTCTCCTTAATATAGAAGTTTGAAACTCTGCATTTATTTTATTTTAAAATATGATCTGGTACGTGCTTCCCACTGAAAGGACAGAAAGAGCAGATTCCTGGGCAAGATTGAAAAGGGAACTAATAGTTACTTGTAAAGAGGATATTTTGGGAAAAGGACAGGGAAGTGGGACTTGAATCAGACAACAGGAAACCAAAGATAGGCACAAAGTGCTGTAGTATCTCAGTGGGTCAGGCAGCATTTCTGGAGAAAACAGATGTGTGACGTTTCTGGTCGGGATCCTTCTTCAAACTCTTTAAAAACGTGTGGGGTCGTCAGTGGTAGAAGCTCCAGTGGCCCTGCCACTGACTGACCGCAGAGGTGGTGGAGGTCGGGGAGGCGGTGGACCTTGGTGCTGCTTCACCTGGCACCGATGGCGTTCCATGTCATGGCCTCGTGGTGGTCATGTGGGCAGCCCGATTCAGCAGTGAGGCCCAGCCCTGCAGGTGTTTGAGTCGAGGAGTGTCGGTGGAGGGCCTGGTCTGGAGGTGAGCAAGTTTATGATCCTCCGTAGATTCCAGGCTGGAAATGAAGCGTTTATTGAAGGCATGGATCTAGTGTAGAATGTAGTAAAGTTGGGGTCCATTGCAGGTCTGGGTGAATGATGCGTGGAGCTGCGGGAGAGTCAGGACCTGCTGGTGCTAGTGCTTGGTGGCCAGTGTAGAGCGCAGGGTACGATTGTTGTGCCTGTGGAGCTCAACAAGGAAACCAGTTTGTGCAGCCCACTAAATTTGTCTGATCGTCAAGCACCCATGTGCACTACTTCCATTTTATTCTTCATAACGCCTCTACTTCCTGAAAAGGCTTAGGAAGTTTGGCATGTCTCCTACAACTCTCACCAACTTCTACAGATGCACCATTGAAAGCATTTTATCAGGATGCATCACAGCTTGGTTTGGGAACAGCTCCATCCAAGACCCCAAGAAACTGCAGTGAATTGTGGACGCAGCCCAAACCATCACACAAACAACCTCCGTTCTATTAACTCCATTTATACCACACGCTGCCTCGGCAAGGCCAGCAGCATAATCAAGGACAAGTCGCACCCTGGCCACTCCCTCTTCTCCCCTCTCCCATCGGCAAAAGGCATAGAACTGTGACAACGTACACCACTAGATTCAGGAACTGTTTCTTCCCAGCTGTTGTCAATTAACTGAATCATCCTATCACAACCATAGAGCAGTGCTGAACTACTATCTACGTCTTTGGTGACCTTCGGACTATCCTTGATCAGACTTTGCTAGCTTTACCTTACACTAAACGTTATTCCCTTATCATATTATCTATGCACTGTAAATGGATTTATTGTAATCATGTATTATCTCCCTGTTGACTGGTTAGCATGTAACAAAAGCTTTTCACTGTACCTCAGTACACGTGACAATAAACTAAACTGAAACTGAACTGAACTGAACTGATATTCTAGTGACCGCTCCCAGGTTCTACCACTCATTCAGGGTCAATTTACACAAACCAATTACCTTACTAAGTGAGGAGTTTGGAATGTGGGAAGAGTGATCTGGCCTTGTATTCATCGTATATTTCTGCTATACCGTTGCCATACATGATCTCAGTCTCCTGGGCCCTGAGTTGGAATTCTGCCCATAAACCTTTCCATGTTATCCTCCTCTTTCCATCCTTAAAATGTAAACCTTTTGATTAAGCTCTTGGTAACTTGGTGTTACATTTCATTACGTGAGTGGATATCAATTTCTGTCCAGTAACCACACCTTTGAAACTAGTTCTATCTCACCTTTCTTCTGAGAGTGGCGTTTCAATACTGGTTACATACTGCGATTAAATTAGTAGGTCGCTCACTCCAGAGAGAACATTCTTTGCATTGCTGATGCAGATCGGACAACAATGATTAGTCAGCACATTTCATCATTTTAATTGGGAATTGAGGAAACCAAAACGCTGAATATTCACAACCAACATGTACAAGTAGGACATTGATGGATAACCAATTACTGTAAGAAAGTAGAAAAGGGGAGGAGGAAGAAATACTGAGTCATTATATCTCCAAGTATTAAAATTGTGGGAGTGCTTTTATGGACTCACTCCTCCTTTTCCACCTGATATTTATGTGCTAATTACCTTTTACAAAATATTTAGAGGTTTTTATATCAGCTCTTGTTGCAATAATGTAGGGTTTAAAAAACAGAGGCAATTGGGTCGCTGCTCCTCCGTAAGCAACTGGATCCTCATCAGCAGACCTCAATCAGCATGACTTGGCAACAACACCTCCTTGCTGACCATCAGCACAGGGGCACTTCAGGGCAAAGTGCTTAGTCCCTCACTCTACTCTCTCTGCACCCATGTCTGTGTATCCAGACACAGCTCCAATACCACCTTTAACTTTGCAGATTATAATAATAATAATAATAATGCATTTTATTTATATAGCGCTTTTCATATACTCAAAGACGCTTTACCATTGTCTTTGCGTTGGGGTGAGATCAAGGGAGAGAGAGTGTTTTATTGTCATATGTCCCAGATAGAACAATGAAATTCTTACTTGAACAACAAGTCGGAGTACAGGAGGGAGATCAATAATCTGATTGAGTGCTCCCTTGACATCAGTCTGAAGAAGGGTCTCGACCCGAAACATCGCCCATTCCTTCTCTCCAGAGATGCTGCCTGACCCGCTGAGTTTCTCCAGCATTTTGTATCAATCTTACTCTCAACATTAGCAAGCTGAGGAACTGATTTTGTTTTCAGGAAGGGAAAGCAGAGAGATCATGCATCTGTCTTCGTCGGCAGGAGAGCTGTGCGAGAGTCAACAGCTTCAGGTTCCTCGGCATAACATCTATAACGACCAACCCTGGGCTCTTGATGCAATCACAAACAAAGCTCACGGCCTAATGCTCTATCAATTTTCTACGAGCATATAGCGAAGAACATATGACTGGTTGTTTCACATCCTGGTTCATAATGCTGAATATTCAAGAATGGAGGAGGCTGCTCAGTATATCACGGATGCGAGCCTCCTCAGCATTGAAGGGATCTACAGGAAATGCTACCTCAGGAAGACAGCCAAAATACCCTGTCCACACTCTCTTCTCACTGCCACCATTGGGAAGAAGCCATTGGAATCTGAGAACCGTTATCTCCAGGTTCAAGAACAGATTCGTCCCTCAACCACCCAGGCTTTGAACCACCCTGCACAATCCTAACCACAACCCTACCACAGCACTGAGCCACTGCAGACTTTGCACTGCGAAAATTGCTCTACATACTTTGTTTTTTACATGACCATTGTCTAGTTAACCTAGAATAACCTGATAATTTACTGGATTTTTTTTTTTTGCATCCAATGTACCTGTAAAATTACAGCAAGATGTGCTTAAGGTCCTAACATGTATGAAGAAAAACAAATTTCCCAGGCCTGATCAGATATATCTGAGGACAATGTGGGAAGCTACAAAGGAAATTGCAGGAGACCTCGCTGAGATTTATAAGTCATCATTAAATACAGGTGAGGTGCTGGAAGACTGGAGGAGGGCAAATGTTGTGCCTTTATTCAAGAAGGGCTGCAGGGAAAAGGCTGGAAATTAGAGGCTAATGAGTTTAACATCTGTGGTCAGAAAGTTACCGCAGAGTATTCTGAGGGGTAGGATATACACGCACTTAGATGGACAAGGGCTGATTAAGGTTTTGAACATGGTTTTGTACACGGGAGGTCGTGTCTCACAAATCTGATTTTTTTTGTTCAGATATGACCAAAACAGTCGATGAAGCCAGAGCTGTAGACGTTGTATACATGGATTTTAGTAAGGCATTTAACAAGGTTCCGCATGGTAGGCTGCTCTGGAAGGTTAGATCCCATGGGATTCAAGGACAGCTGAATGGATAGAAAATGTGCTTAATGGAAGGAAGCAGAGGGTGATGCTAGAAGGTTGCTTTTCAGACCGGAGGTCAGTGACCAGTGGTGAGCCTCAGGGTTCGGTTCGGTGCTGGGCCTATTGCTGTTTGTCATCCATATCAATGATTTGGATGAGAACGTACATAGCATGGTTAGCAAGTTTGCAGATGACACAAAAGTGGATGGTATTGGAGATAGTGAGGATGGGTGTCAAAAATTGCAGCAGGATCTTGATCGGTTGGGCAGGTGGGCTGAGGAATGGTTGATGGAATTTAATACAGAGAAATGTGAGGTGTTGCATTTTAGGAGCACTAACATGGGCAGAACCTACACAGTGAACGGTAGGGCTGGGGAGTGTTGTAGAGCAGAGAGATCTAGGAGCACAGGTACACAGTTCCTTGAAAGTGGCATCACAGGTAGATAGGATGGTCAAATAGGCTTTTGGCACATTTGCCTTCATCAGTCAGAGCATTGAGTAAAGAAGTTAGGAGGTCATGTAGCAGTTGCATGGTGGTCAGTGCATCGCATTTAGAGTATTGTGTTCAGTTTTGAACATCATGTTATAGGAAAAATGTTATAAATTTGGAAAGGGTGCTGTCGGAGCCATTTTGCAGTTATTAGTTCTTTTTGCTTAAGAAGATTGGCGAGGATGTTGCCAGGACTCATGGGCCTGAGCTATGGGGAGAGGTTGAGCAAGCTAGCACTCTATTCCTTGGAGTGCAGGAGGATGAGGGGTGATCTTATAGAGGTATATAAAATAATGAGAGGAATAGATTGGGTAGATGCACAGTCTCTTCCCCAGAGTAGGGTAATCGAGAACCAGAGGTTTAAGGTGAGGGGGGAAAGATTTAATAAGAACCTGAGGGGTAACTTTTTCACACAAAGGATGATAGGTGTATGGAATGAGCTGCCAGAGGATGTAGTTGAGGCAGATACAATCGCAACGTTTAAGAAACATTTAGATAGGTACATGGATAGGACACTGGTTTAGGGGGATATGGGCCAAACGCTAGTAGGTGGGATTAGTGTGGATGGGATATGTTGGGCATGTGTGCCCATGTTTGGACAAATTGGGCAGGAGCTTGTTTCCATGCTGTATGACTGTGACTCCAAGTAAGAATTTCATTGTTCCGGTTCATATCTGCTGCATATGATAAATGCTGCATTGACTTGACTTTGGCCGATTTATGCCTGATTTTTGCATATATATTGCTTAAGAGAGCAATTTGCTCAGATTTTGACATATTTGTGATATTTCCTGTTGTGTCAATGGGAAGATTGTATTAGAAACCATGTTGTCACTGTGAACTGCAGATATCTGAGATAGCTACATACACTTCTAACTTGTGGTACTTGTAATTGTAATAAATTGGCACGGTGGCGCAGCGGTAGAGTTGCTGCCTTACAGCGAATGCAGCGCCGTCGACTCAGGTTCGATCCTGACTACGGGCGCCGTCTGTACGGAGTTTGTACGTTCTCTCCGTGACCTGCGTGGGTTTTCTCCGAGATCTTCGGTTTCCTCCCACACTTCAAAGACGTACAGGTATGTAGGTTAATTGACTGGGTAAATGTAAAAATTGTCCCTAGTGTGTGTAGGATAGTGTTAATGTGCGGGGATCGCTGGGCGGCACGGACTTGGTGGCCGAAGGGCCTGTTTCCGCGCTGTATCTCTAAATCTAAAAATCTAAAATCAATGTCATTTCCTGAAAGCCAGCCTGTAAAAAGTTATTTTTGAAAGAAATATGCAATACCACATATTAAAAAAATGCCTTGCTTATTATCTTAGAGCCTTGTATTTGACTCTTGAGTGTCCTATTGTACCATTAGAGCAAGATTCAGAGTGAGGAGGGATAAGGAAACTGCATGGACCACCTGGGATAAAACTAGGCACCATATTCATACATGCCAATGTTATTGCCGACCTAGTCAAAGTCTTCACAAAATCAGAGGGCTGATTTATAAATTATAAGTTACAGATCTATAAATGAGGCTGTTGCATTTACTGGAGGAGCAACAGACTGATATAGTCCCACTCAGAGTCATACCTAATAGGTGGTGTACTGACGCCCCATCACAGTCCACGTGTATGTCTTTCCTATCAATAGAACAGACACACCAGAGGTGTTGTTACAGTGGAGTCCAGGCTGAAAGGAGTGGCCGTTGGTGTCCTCAATCTTGACTCCATACTCCATGAAGTCTTGGAAATCAGGTCGAACTCGGGCAAGGAAATCTCCTCTTGGCTACAAACCCACCATCTTCCCTCAGCCAATGAATCAGTGCTCCTCCACATTGGACAACACTTGGAGGCAGCGCTGAAAGTAGCTAGGACAGTGGATGTACTCTGGGAAATACGTAATGTAATATGGGTTAGCTTGGAGATAGTGTAAAAACAGGTGGTTGATGGTCAGTGTAGACTCAGCGAGTTGCAGCATCTGCTCCTATGCTATATCTCTCTATGATTCTGTGACTCAAAAAATGCAGGCCTTTCTTCATTTCCATCATGTATTGCAAAGGGCCCCATACAGTCATTAAGCGGAGCACAAATGTCGAACAGACAAAGTGAATGGAACCACTTCCATAAAGTTCATCCTCAAAATAATTATGAATAAAAGTAATAAATGTGATTGGATTGAATTAAACTGGAAGTTTCACAGTAAACAAGAGATCTAAAGAAGGGTCCCGACTCGAAACGTCACATATCCATTTTGTCCAGAGATGCTGTCTGATCTGCTGAATTACTCCAGCACTTTGTGTCCTTTTGTTTAAACCAGCAACTGCATTTCTTTGTTTCAACTGTCATTTCAACTGCCAATTAGTACTCCTGAGTCAAAATAGGTACCAATTGAGCACACAGCATAATTCCTGATAATCTGTCTATTAAAACAAATAATCAAACAATATTAAATGCACACTAATTCTGGAAAGATCTGATGCCATTACCCATTCCAAAACGGTAACATTTTTTGAAACTTTATTCTGTGAATTTTCCAGCATATAGCAATTTACAATTAAGCCAGGCAATGCATTTCTTTCATCAAAAAGGAATATTTACACGAAAAATTGACAAATATGCCTGTTACACTTTGGGAATAAATAACTTCCTTTATTTTTAAAATCTTCTAATGTAATAACAATAATGATTGGGAAAAATTAAACCATGCATTTCTTCACAAATTGTAACAGTAAGCTAGCGATTTGAAGAGTTTTCCGTTTGATCAGAAGGTCATTCTGTTCAAAGCTCAGCACTAAATTTGGAAGTTCATTCCTCAGAAAATATGAGGCATTCTTCTTCTCACAGGTTTCATTTTTAATTAAAATGATGCAGTTTGGTTAATTTCAAATAATTCTAAACAATCGGTAAACAGGGACTAACATGTGATGACACAGTTTCCACACCCAGAGTTGTAATCTGTAGCACTTCCCTTCCACAGCCACACGGGCTGGTACGTTGCAGAAGGTCAACTTGCCAGTGGATGGGTGGGGGTGAGGTTGGTAGTAGTGAGGGTGGGGGTGGTAATAGTGAGAGTGGGGTGGAGGTACTTGAGGTCTGTACAAACAAAACCCTGTTCTTGAAACTACTTGACAGCTGGTAAATCTGTGTCCTCGTTTTTACCAGCTGTAAAAGCTGCAAGGATTTTTATTTATTTTTAAAAACCATTCAAATTGGAAAGATTTTTAATGTTAAAAATAAAATAAGCTGAAACATTAAACTAAAATTAATCATTTAAAAAAATATATAACTTACCTTCTCTTTCACTTCCTAATTTGTGGCCCTATAATTCCCATTGAAATCCATGAGTTTTTGGATTCACTGATCAGGCTCTGGATCTATAGGGTAGATGGTGGCGAATCTCTGCCAGGGTCGGATCCACAAGCAGCAGCAGAGCGAACTGACGGATTCTGTCTCCAGAAGCTGTCAGCCTGTTTGATGCTCGTGCATAAAACACTGCAAGAGTCCTGGATATGGTGCTGCTTAAAAGGATAAAGGCCAGCTGACACATCTGACCCCAGATTCCTTTGGGATCTGAACAAATATTTTGGCACAGCTTTTTCAATAGTCCAACCCAGTCGGTAGGTGGATTCAAATCCATCTGCTTCCAGGTCAATGTCACCCCGTCCAACCCTTCTTAGTGGAAGGGACTTTCTCCCTCTGTCCAACCTTTTCCTCTCCTTGTTCCTGCTGACATTGCCCATCTTCTGGAAAAGCCTAGCATTTCCAAGCATTGAACACTGGGGCAAACAACTCCAGAGAAAATTACACAGCCCTCTAAGACAAACTGTGCTTTCTTAATTTTGTGAACAATTTTACTTTTTTTGTGAATGGGAGATAAAATCAAGTATTGTCCAAACTGCTGCAAAAAGTCTGTTTTGATGTTGGCTAACGTTGGGAGAAACACAGCCAACAGCCAGTATTGGGGATGTGGCATTTAGTGGAGTAAGGCTGTGGGATTGGTGATGGTGGGAAGAGCAGCTGCTATGCAGGACTACATTAAACCAGACAATCTCCATCATCCTTCCTCCTCCCTATTTACTCCACTGTCTATTCCATCAACCCCTTCAATCCAACATCTATCTCTTTCCTTCTGTGCACAACACCATTCAGTCATTAATCAGATTGCATTTACCCTTGTTCATGTTGGCACTCTCTTTTTTTTAAAGCACCCTCTCACCACTGCAGTAGTTCCTGCAATGAATGACAAGGTGCATATTATAATACAGGCCTCAGGAATTAGGGGGTAATCCTCAAAATCATCATTTACAGCTCAGGAATGTTTATACATCCCTGGCTTTTGGCATTGGTGAAAGAAAAGGATGGCAATGAAAACTGGCAATATGCAATGTAACTGCCAGCAGAATAATCTGACTGCTTACCAGCTCTTCAGCTCTGCAACAATGGATATTCATAATCACAAGCCCAATTCAACAGATTCCCCCTATTCCTCCAGACCAGCTGATGCCTCAATGCTGCTATGAGTTAGCATGGGGGACATTCAAACATTTGAATCTCATGCTGCCAGGAAGTATACCTTGACCATGACTAATCAAGTTAGCAGGGGTACCAGTTAACAGGTTGTGGGTTCAAATCTGACCCTGACTCTCAACCACTGATTCTTCAGCACAATCCCACTGGCGTACTCCATTATTACAGGCTCTTCTTTCCAAATGGGACCAAACTCTCATACCCTTGCCCAGCTGAACATAAAAAACTCTGTACATAATTTCACAAAGGAGTTGGCGGTTCACCCTATGCCCCAGTTTCCATCCTAGCCATGAGGATCAAGTAATTAACTGACCATTCTTTCATTTGTGTGAAAACTCAACCGCTCAGTTGGTCAGCCAAACAAACCACAAATACGTTTCAAAAGTAATTTGTGTGACACAGATGACAGGGTCCTAAGAGCTGAGTGATGTACATACAAGTACAGCATGGGAATTAAACACCGGAAATTGAACATTGCCTTAAATGGAGCATGTGTCCAAGAGTCACATTGGCCATAGAATTCCCCTGTGGAATATACCGTGCAATGTCCTGACATTGGCTTTTTCAGTTCCAACAGTATCCCCTGGATATGGGAGCACTGGCACCATGAAACTATTTTGTGCAATGACTGGTTCAATCTCTGTAGCTTCCTTATGTAATGAACAATCCAACTGCAACTCCCCTGTGAAGTCATTTCTTCACTCGTTCACCTTTCCCACATAATCTACAATGAAGGTGGTGCAGAACTGGAGCACTAATTTTCCTGGAATAACCAGCAATTGCAGATTAATCTATGGAGAATTGCTTCTCTTGCGGCCCAAGAAATTTTTTTTTTTTTAAAACAAGCTTCAATTGTTCAGTAATTACTTAAAGATTGGAGATGGGGATGAGTAGTGTTTAGAAGTGGTAAAACTCCAAGAATACAACCAACATGACTTGCTAAAGCTACAGAGCTTTTGGACAGTACTGACCCTTTGTGTAACATGGTCTTCAGCCGAGTTAAAATTACTGTATACATGGCAGACAATTACTATGGGATTAAACACATATAAGTTCAAAGTTTGGAACATATTGGACTACATTTAGCATCCACAATATACAGTTCGTGAAATTCGTGCCTTCAAATGTCAGTTCAGCATTGCTCCACCAGCTCAACAAATCATTCTTGCTCTGTCCCAGTCACTTAGGATTCGAGATCCAGAAATTGCCTTTTCCTTTTCCTGTTGGTTACACTGTCCGCCTTTGGCAGTGTTTCCACGCCGGCTGAACTGTCCTGCTCTGCTGCTTCACTTTTGCATCCTAGTGACTCCCAGCAGCTTTCGTCGTCCGAGGCATCCTCGAGTTCCAGCAGAGTCTGCAGGTTGACCTGTTCAGGCTTCAGATCATAAAAGGAGTCATCATTAGTGAATCTGTGAGGGATACAGGGAGCTTCAGCACAGAACGAGGACAGTGACTTCCTCGTCAGTGTCAGTTTAATGCTCGGGCAATGTTCTGCTTCTAATTCCAAGGATCCAGACTTTCTTTCCTTGGACAGGTGACCCTCAAGGATTCGTTTACTTTGATTGTTTTCATTTCTCATTTTGTTTTGCATTTGAAGGTATTGATCCTGTTCAGTAATCTGACCAGTTAACTTTGGGTTGTCAAAGAGTTCAAAGTCAAACATCATCACTGCATCTTCAAACGTTAGCATCATTAACCTCTTCTCATATTCCTCATTTTGGTCAATGGAATGGACGCTGTCACTTTTTAAACAGCTTGACTTAAGTTCTTGGCTCGAGCTTTGAGCCAGGCTAAGACTGACGCAATGTCGCTTACAGTTCCCTTGATTACCATTACACAGCGTAGAATTCAGATCTGGGTCAGTATTACTATTGGAACCTGGTGTCTTGGATTCAGAATTTATATCAGGATCATGATTCATTGGAAGGGAATTGTGGTGCTGCTGTTTGCTGAGTGCTTGCATGACTTCAGGTTGAAATCCTTGCATGACCTGAACTTCTTGACCCTGCCATTGTTGCTTCTGCTTACAGTCGCACTGTTGCACTTGATGCAAAGATGCACAATGTGCATTTGCACTGCCTTGAGATGGCGTAGATGTCTGCGGTTGAATGGGTTGGCTGCCAGAGGATGTGCTGGGCCTTGGAGTGTAAGATGCATTCCGCACTTGAATTGGTAGGGTGGTGTAAAATGTTTGACTTCCTTCATAGAGAGTGACGGGGGACTGCTGGAAATGAATGCCATGCTCGTGAGGTGATAGGAGGACGTAGAGGGAAAAATGAAAATCAGGTGTTTGAGGCACCTGTGTAGTAATATTCTGAAGAGTGAATGGCATCGGGTTTGAATACTGGGGCACTTCCATTCTAGAACTGGGCTGATCTAAACTATTCACTTGCCCCAGATCATAGAAATAATCAACTGCTTGCATAAGCGATCCTGTGGAGGTAAAGAAACAGGTACTTTACCATTACAATGAGCGGATAAATGATCTTACCTAAAGACAGATGGGTATATGAATAAACTGCTAATGTCGTTACTTCATTTAGGAATTGAGAGTTCTACCAGTCTCCCAAACTATAAACAAATGGTTCTGGAGAAATATTGATGGCTTGGAAAAATCCTGGAGAAGATTCATTAGAGTAGTACCAGGGACGACAATAAATAAAGCTGCCATTGTCTTCTGAAGGGAGGAGAAAGCAAAGGAGAGATTTGACAGGGGGTATTGAAAACTATAAAAGATTTTTGATAAAGTAGTCAGGGAGAAACTGTCAGGAATCTCAATACCCAGAGAGAAGAGAAAGGATAATTAATAAAACCAAAATTAGTTCTTATTTTTATGCAGCGGATTGTGATTTGGAATGCAGTGCGGCAGATTCAATAGTAATGTTCAAAGGGGAAATATGTGAACCATTTGAAAAGGGATAAAGTTTTGGGCTCGAGGGGAAGGACCAGAGTGGAGTGGGACTAATTGGTTCCCTCTTTCAAAAAGTTGACAAAGGTACAATTTAAAGAATGCACTTCTGCACTGTAAGAAACAACGATTTCATGGGAGGAATTGTAATGCAACAGAGACATTGTCCCATTGCAAAATACAGGATCAGCCAGTTTTGATGTATCAAATTCAGACGTGATCTGAACTGAGAAGATTAAATTAACATTGCCAAAGTAGCAGGTATAAATATCTGATTTTATAGATGCTTTCAAATTCTCAGAAAGTCCTGAATTTTGAGCATATCATGTTATGGAGTCTGAAGAAGGGTCTCGACTCGAAACGTCACCCATTCCTTCTCTCCTGAGATACTGCCTGACCTGCTGAGTTACTCCAGGATTTTATGAAATAAATACCTTCGATTTGTACCAGCATCTGCAGTTATTTTCTTACACTACATGTTATGGAGAGTGATCAACTACAAAGGAATATTATAGCATGACAGGAAATTTGGAAGATAGCCACTTTAATTATATTGAAAACTATTTAGGATATTGAAGAAACCAATTAAAATGATAAAGAATTGTTAAATCACAAAGAAAATAAATGAAGGATAAACATAAGGTGTGAACAAAATCAAATAAATGGGTAAAATTACAGAGATATAATAACTCGAATGAAGGAACACTAAGAATAAACTAAGCTTGCAACAAGAGCTCATTAAACCAACCCACCAATTCTGGCTGCTTAACATTCTTGTCAGGGAACTCCCTTTTTAACAGCACTGTGGATAATTTCCTCACCAGGCAGCAGTGGTTTCTAGAAGCAGCTCACCGCCCGCCATCTTATTAAGAGGGTAGGGCATTTAAATTGTGCCCTTCCCATTGAAACCCCATATTTCACGAAGGAATTAAAAAAAATCCACTGGGACAAATACATCCCTTGCATAATCTTGCAAAACATTCTACTAACCCAATGACATTAACATCAGCTTTGACCATTCAACATGTTATATCCCTTTCCCCAGTTTTGAAAATGTTTCTGTAATTTGAGAAAACACACACTGCAATAAAAATTAAATAAAGCACAGGTGATTGTTGTGTCAGAGGTTTTGCAGGTTCAATGGATTAAGACCAACTTACTGAACAGCAGCAACAGCCCTTTCAGCCTCTCAAATATCCCTCTTATTAGTTACATCATGGCTGATCTGCAGCTTAACTCCATTGACTTTCCATTTGTACCTCAACGAAAACATCAATTCAACATTAAAAGTTTCATGTGAACTTGAAAGATCGAAGCAGGGGGAGCTCATTCAGATCCTTACACCTACTCCCCTATTTAATAAGAACATGGTGATTTATTTTTAATTCAGAATCTTTTTGTACTAATCATATATTTCATATCAAAAGGGCCACCATTCTTGACCCTGAATAAACTCAGTGAGATGTAAGAGAATTCCAAAGGTTCACCAACCTCTGGCTGGAGGCATTCCATCTTACCTCTCTCATGAATAGCCAACACTATTATATTGAGTCCATAACTCTTGGTCCTGAATACCCGTGCTGGGGTAACATCAACCTCAGGTCTATTTGATCAAATCTTGCAAGAACTTTAATGAGATCACCTCATTCTTTTAAATTCTAGAGAATGTGGACGCAGTCTGCCAAATCCCTCCTCATGTGGCAAAGTTTTTCCCTTTGCTATGTGGAGAACCTTTGCTGCCCTCCCTCGTCTTTGGGAAGGGAAACCAGACCTGTGAACAACATTACAGGAGGGGGTATCACTCTATGACTATGACCAGGGCCTGATATAACTCCAGGAATGTTAATTTAGCTCCAGGATTAACAGCATCTTGATTATACAGGCCTCCACCCACCTGAAACGTAGCTTGGTTTCCCTCCCCGAGGAAGAGGAAAGCCAGCGGTTCTCCAGTGTGATTCCTTGTATGGAGGGGAGAGTTTCTCACATGAGGATAGAATACGCAGGTTGGTTCTATGTTCAGATCAGCCATCAAAAGTGCTTTTAATTTTCTTCCAACTTGTGTAATTTGAATTTTATAAATATACCCTCATTAAGCATTTCTCTACTTTTTCTGATGCACCCAATCCACAGAATCTCCAAAGCATCTTACATATCCTGACTACATCACTCCTTGGCTTTCTAAACCAATTTCCAGATAATGTAACCCCATTATTTATCCCTTTGATCCCTGGGATGATTCCACTGAACCAATGCTGCACTCTTTGGCTGCATCTCTAAAGCTGAGGCCAATTTTGCAAACACTCCAAAGGAAATTACTTCCTCACCAATTAATTCCAATCCTCTTGTACCAAAGGCCAGCATTCCATTATCCTTTTGATACTGATATACCAGCTGTTAGTGGAGTTTCTTATGTTTCCCGTTTGCATGCCTGAGTTCTCTTCCATTGTATCTTTCTCCCCCTTAGTCGCCTTTAAGCGGCATTTGCTGAGGAGGGAGTTTGCTTCCTCAAATGATTCCCAACCTTTATCCAAATCCCCACTGGCCCCGAGGCTTCGCGGGGAAGAGTGGGAAATGGGAGGAAGAGAGAAAGTAAACTGATAACCTTGAGCTGTTGAAGGGAGAGGGTGGTGGTGCAGGACTGACGTGGCCATAGGCCGATTTGACTGGCGAATTGGGAGAGACCGCCTCACTTGTTGGCTTTGCTCCTGGTGAAGAAGGGTTGTTCTTATTCCCGGATCTGGGTGCTGGTGTGAACTGGATGCCCCAACTGGTGCAGGGTGGTGCTGGTGCGCGCCGGCTCTGCCCGGCGCCTGGTTTACTTGACAGCCGGGGAGTTGGGACAACCCGTTTGGGTTCACAATGATGATGTTGTGGGTGTGACCTGCTCCTAAATGCGGCTGGCGCTGCATTCTATCCCGGGGTCGGAGAGAAGAGCGGGTGGCTTCTTTTGGCGAATGATGTGGGGGGCGGGGGACGCTTCAGTGAAGGTAGCTCGGCGAAGACGCGTCCCCATGGGAACTTGGAGTTCGGCCGGCGTCCAGGCGGCGACTGGTGGCCCGGACATTGTCCCATTGTGACGCCGGGACCTTGAGCTCATTATCACCACCGGCAGCCGGGCACTGACCTACAGCCTGAAACTGACGGACTGAAAGCAACCAGCAATCGGAGAGCGCCAACAGGTTCCCTCTTACCCTCTGGTGGACAAATTGCAGCTCTTAAAAGCGCAAATCTTAGCAAATGTAGAGGGACAGAGGGGGCTCGACGCGCGTGGTGGTACAGACCAAGCAAGCTGCATCCAACTCCGGCCTCAAGTGGATGAAAGAGGAGTGACCAGGTGCCCCTGACACCTCCTCTCCCCGCCACTAGGAAACAGTTGGCCCAAAAGAACACTCAATGTCCCACCAACAAAACCCCCCTTGTCCCCGCTCCCAAGTTGCCATCCAACTAGTTGGGGTAGTGAGCTCTCAGGAGAAGCAAATCAGAAGTCAATACATTCTGGGCCTGGGCATGACAGGGACGAGGATAGTGAGCAGGAACGGTAGAGTTGCAGCTGCGATTTTTTTTTTGCTTCGCTGCAATTAAAAAAAATTTGGAGCATTTTTTTAAAAACATGGATGTAAAATATCAAAATGTCGTTGGCAAAGGAGCTTGAAATCAGATAAATGCTTTTTTTAATGGTAGAATGAAAATTTGGAGCTCGATGTTTAAAAGGGAGAGAGTGTAGGTCCAGTTAAACAAGAAAACTGTACAGTAAAATGTTGGAAAGGTGATAAGGAGTGGTGTTGATCACATAACCTTTGAAAAAACCCAGCCCATGCCCAAGGGGCTGAAATGACCCCATTCATGCTGTCTGCGTCTATTCTTGGTAGTGAACAGTGCTGCATTGTTTGGTTGGGATGGACTGTTGTCATAGTTTTGTTGTTCAGCAGACACATCCCACCTTTGCTGACTTGCACAATTGTTTGGGGCTATTTAAAGCCCTCTGTCTGATACCTCTTTAGTTATTCATAAATATAAAAAAATATTTAAGTTTGAGCCTTCTCCATTTATCCTGAACTCGATGAGTTGAACCTGTCATAGAGTCATACTGTGTGGAAGCTTGCCCACACCGGCCAAAATGTCCCAGCTACACTAGACTCACTTGCCTGCATTTGGCCCATATCCCTTTAAACCTGTCCTATCCATGTACCTGTCTAATTGTTTCTTAAACATCGCGATAGTCCCTGCCTCAACTACCTTCTCTGGCATACACCCACCACCCTTTGTGTGAAAATGTTACCCCTCAGATTCCTATTAAATCTTTCCCCTTCACCTTAAACCTATGCCCTCTGGTCCCCGATTCCCCTACTCTGGGCAAGCAACTCTGTGTTCCATAGCGAGGATTTTATAAATAGTCGCAGTACGGCTGTGTTGAGTGAGAATGGGGCAAATTACACTCGATTTGGTTGGCCCAGCTGGAAAAAGCAGATATGCAGAGATGTGGTAAGAAAGAGTTGGGCAAACCCCATTGCCATTTTTTTCACAGAAATGATGGTCAGCATAACAGGATAGATACCTATTCCCTGGGAACCAAATTCAGCCAGGAGTCAATGGCTTCTAATTGGTGGGAGGGAAGGGGGAGGGGGGGGGGGTGATATGATACCTCACTGTTTCCACACATGTTGAACGAGTTGGGGGTGACACAATGGTGCAGCTGGTAGAATCTCTGCCTTACAGCAGCAGAGACCAAGGTTCAATCTTGACCGTGTGTGCTGCCTGTGTAGAATTTGCATGTTCTCTCTATGACTGCATGGACTTCCTCCCATGTTCAAAGATCTATAGGTTAATGTACAGTTAACACTGATAGGTTCATTGGTCACCTCGTATCCTAGTGTGTAGATGAGTGGTAGACACAGAGTGGGGATGGAGAGAATTTAAAAAATATTGTAACATGAGTACAAAAGGGTGGCTGATGGTCCGACCGAATGAACTCAATGGGTCAAAGCGCTTGTTTCCGAGCTTTCTCTTTCAATGCTTCACTGACTCTATTCTAACGTTACTGTAGAAGCATATGAATTGTGCTTTTTTCTGTCCATTATTCAATGAGTCTTCACAACAAATCAAGGTAAACATTGATGGAACTTCAGTGGTAATAATTCAGCAAAATAAGCCAACTGTAGGGAAGTGGTGACTATAAGTGACACATAATTCACAGTAAGTTCACAGTAACTTAAATACATCACATCAATGTACTTAAGTGACTTCATTACAGGATTCACAGTTATTTTTATTACACACGCATAGTTCTGCGATTTCTGATAATCTTCACATTGCAGCAAGGAAAGTGGATATTGAAAAGCTTGAATGGTATAGAGGTTTAGAGTTATACTGCAAGGTAACATGCCACATGTCCATGCTGACCATATAGCTTAATGGGGTTGAGAGGGAAAAATAGATCAACCACAATTGATTGACGGATTAGACTTGATGGGCTGAATGGCCTAATTCTGCACCTATGTCTTATGGTCCGGTCTATCTGAGCTAATCTTATTTGTCTGCATCATTTGTCTGCATCACCTCTAAAACTTTCCTACCCATGTACTTGTTTGAATGTTTTTTAAACATTGTAATTGTACCCACCTCGAGAGATTCCTCTGGCATCTCAAACCATGGACCCACCACCCTCTGCATAAAAATGTTGCCACCTTAGATCTCCTTTAAATTCTTCACCTCTCTCCTTAAATCTATGCCCTCTAGTTTTAGTTTTAGAGATACAGCGCGGAAACAGGCCCTTCGGTCAACCGGGTTCGTGCCGACCACCGACACTATCCCACACACACGAGGGACAATTGGTATAATTACCAAACCAATTAACCTACAAACCTGTAGGTCTATTGGAGTGTGGAAGGAAACCGAAGATCTCGGAGAAAACGGACGCCGGTCACGGAGAGAACGTACAAACTCTGTACAGACAGCATCCGGGGCTACATTCGCTTTTCAGGCAGCAACTCTACCGCAGCACCACCGTGTCGCCCTAGTTATAGACTCCCCTGCCCTGGGGAAAAGACTGTGACTATTCACCTTAAATACACCCCCTCGTGATTTATATACCTCTGAAGAGTATATTGATAGTATGTTTAAGAGAACATAGAAGAGTATTGATATACCTTTGAAGAGTAGCAAGGAATCTTTCTCACTTTAATATTCTCAATTATAAGCAGAACCTTACAGGATCTCTCCTGGGGTAGGGGTGACCTGTACATAAGGGACGGGTTACACCTTAACTGGAGGGGGACCAACGTCCTGGCAGGCAGGTTTGCTAGTGCTACACGTGTGGGTTTAATCTAAATAGTGGGGGGGGAGGGTTTGACAAATTGGGAATATAAAGATGGAGTTAAAAAGAAAGTGAGTAGAGGAAAAGTTGCAAAAGACTCCCGAACTAATGGGAAGGAATGTTCAAGAAGGGATAAGAGAGTAAGGTCAGGGCCAATAGAGACCGGTGTGAGAGGGGAGGTGAATACTGAAGTTAAAGTGTTGCATTTGAATGCGTGAAGTATAAAAAATAAAGTGGACGAGCTTGAGGCTCAGTTAGACATTGGCAAGTATGATGTTGTGGCAATTACAAAGACATGGCTGCAAGAGGACCAGGGCTGGGAGCTGAATATTTAGGGGTATACGTCCTATCGAAAGGATAGACAGGTGGGCAGAGGGGGTGGGATCGCTCTGTTGGTAAGGAATGATATTCAGTCCCTTACAAGGGGTGACATAGAATCAGGAGATGTAGAGTCAGTATGGACAGAACTGAGGAATTGTAAGGGTAAAAAGACCCTAATGGGAGTTATCTACAGGCCCCCAAACAGTAGCCTGGACATAGGGTGTAAGTTGAATCAAGAGTTAAAATTGGCATGTCGCAAAGGTTATGTGAGATTTCAACCTGCAGGTAGACTGGGAAAATCAGGTTGGTACTGGACCCCAAGAAAGGGAGTTTGTGGAGTGCCTCCGAGATAGATTCTTAGAGCAACTTGTACTGGAGCATACCAGGGAGAAGGCAATTCTGGATTTAGTGTTATGTAATGAATCGGATTTGATAAGGGAACTCAAGGTAAAAGAGCCATTAGGAGGTAGTGATCATAATATGATGCAATTTTACAATTTGAGAAAGAGAAGGGAAAATCTGAAGTGTCAGCACTACAGTTGAGCAAAGTGGACTATGGAGGCATGAGGGAGGAGTTAGCCAGAGTTGACTGGAAAGAGACCCTAGCAGGGAAGATGGTGGAACAACAATGACAGGAATTTCTGGGAATAATACAGAAGGTTCAGGATCAGTTCATTCCAAAAAGGAAGAAAGATTCTAAGAGGAGTAAAAGGCGACCGTGGCTGACAAGGGAAGTCAAGGACATATAAAAATAAAAGAGAAGTATAACATCGCAAAGATGAGCGGGAAGCCAGAGGATTGGGACTCTTTTAGAGAGCATCAGAAGATAACTAAAAAGGCAATACAGGGAGAAAAGATGAGGTACAAAAGTAAGCTAGCCAAGAATATAAAAGGAGGATAGTAAAAGCTTCTTTCGGTACGTGAAGAGGAAAAAAATAGTTAAGACAAATGTGGGTCCCTGAAGGCAGAAGCAGGTGAATTTATTATGGGGAACAAGGAAATGGCAGATGAGTTGAACAGGTACTTTGGATCTGTCTTCACTAAGGAGGACACAAACAATCTCCTAGATGTTCTAGTGGCCAGGGATCCTAGGGTGATGGAGGAACTGAAGGAAATTCACATTAGGCAGGAAAATGGTGTTGGGTAGACTGATGGGACTGAAGGTTGATAAATCCCCGGGGCCTGATGGTCTGCATCCCAGGGTACTTAAAGAAGTGGCTCTAGAAATCGTGGACGCATTGGTGATCATTTTCCAATGTTCTATAAATTCAGGATCAGTTCCTGTGGATTGGAGGGTAGCTAATGTTATCCCACTTTTTAAGAAAGGAGGGAGAGAGAAAACAGGAAATTATAGATTATTTAGCCTGATATCGGTGGTGGGGAAGATACTGGAGTCAATTATACAAGAAAACATTGCGGAACATTTGGATAACAGTAACACGATCGTTTTGAGTCAGCATGGATTTACGAAGAGGAAATCATGCTCAACTAATCTGGAATTTTTTGAGGATGTAACTTGGAAAATGGACAAGGGAGGGCCAGTGGATGTAGTGTACCTGGACTTTCAGAAAGCCTTCGACAAGGTCCCACATAGGAGATTAGTGGGAAACATTAGACACATGGTATTGGGGGTAGGGTACTGACATGGATAGAAAATTGGTTGGCAGACAGGAAACAAAGAGTAAATGGGTCCCTTTCAGACGGGCAGGCAGTGACTGGTGGGGTACCGCAAGGCTCAGTGCTGGGACTGTAGCTCTTTACAATATACATTAATGACTTAGATGAAGGGATTAAAAGTAACATTAGCAAATTTGCAGATGACACAAAGCTGGGTGGCAGTGTGAAGTATGAGGGGGATGCTATGAGGATGCAGGGTGATCTGGACAGGTTGTGTGAGTGGGCAGATGCATGGCAGATGCAGTTTAATGTAGATAAATGTGAGGTTATCCAGTTGGGTGGTAAAAACAGGAAGGCAGATTATTATCTGAATGGTATCAATTTAGGAAAAGGGGAAGTACAACGAGATCTGGGTGTCCCAGTTCATCACTCACTGAAAGTAAGTATGCAGGTACAGCAGGGAGTGAAGAAAGCTAATGGAATGTTGGCCTTCATAACAAGAGGAGTTGAGTATAGGAGCAAAGATGTCCTCTGCAGTTGTACAGGGCCCTAGTGAGACCACACATGGAGTATTGTGTGCAGTTTTGGTCTCCAAATTTGAGGAAGGACATTCTTACTATTGAGGGAGTGCAGCGTAGGTTCACTAGGTTAGTTCCCGGAATGGCGGAACTATCGCATATTGAAAGACAGGAGTGACTAGGCTTGTATACTCTGGAATTTAGAAGGATGAGAGGGGATCTTATTGAAACGTATAAGATTATAAGGGATTGGACACGCTCGTGGCAGGAAACATGTTCCCGATGTTGGGGGAGTCCTGAACCAGGGGCCACAGTTTAAGAATAAGGGGTCGGCCATTTGGAACGGAGATGAGGAAAACCTTTTCACTCAGAAAGTTGTGAAGCTGTGGAACTCTCTGTCTTAGAAGGCAGTGGAGGCCAATTCCCTGGATGCTTTCAAGAGAGAGTTAGATAGAGCTTTTAATGATAGCGGAGTCAAGGGATATGGGGAGAAGGCAGGAACGGGGTACTGATTGTGGATGATCAGCCATGATCACAGTGAATGGCGGTGCTGGCTCGAAGAGCCGAATGGCCTACTCCTGCACCTATTGTCTATTGTCTATTGTTTATTGACTTAAAACATAGGATGGTTTACATTATCCATGTGCTCAGTTTGCATTTGAAGTTTTTAAAAAACTTTAAGACAAAAACATTGGCTTAATTTTTATCTGACTTTGTCCACAAAACTTGCATATGGAATCAGAAATGATTTGCTTAAATTGCTTTTTAAGTAAAGCCATCTTATGTTATGCCTAAATTTGATCACCTACCCATCAAGGGTTAATGCAGCTATAGAACATGCATGGAGATACCATCGCTTAGGGTTCTGAGTGGATGAGTAATCACTGAAAATGTAGTTGTATCTAACAATTATCTTAGAGCACAATATAAGGTGATAAAGTGTTACGGAAAAGGATCCTTCAAAATATCACTGTAAATTATGTGAAACAATCATGAAAACACTGATTTGACCTAGAGATGAATGTGCATCGTACATACCATGGTAGGATCTGGAATGAACTTCCAGGCAAATCTGTTACAAAGAGGTGGAGGCAGATAAGAGACTGTGGTGCCTGGAATTCTGTAGATAGTAGTAAATCTGTAGATAGCAGGAAGGCTTTCCTCATCCGTCATTACCATTTGATCTATTCCCCACAGATTTATTGTTAACCATTTTCTCCTACCACGAGCCTTCCACAGCCACACTTGAAGCTGGCACAGACGAAGACTCCCCAAACATCCTTCACCAATATCAAGGTGGAATGTTATGTTCCAGTCCTGAGGATAAAGATATGAACGATTCATCAGGAGATGTAAGGCGAAAAATGAATTGCGCTAACATCTAGTTCTTAACATGGTGAGTTCATACTGATGCATTTGTACAGCAGTGAGAAAACCTTTTGGCCCATCAAGTGTGTGCAAACCTTTTGGAAGATCTATCCAATGAATCCTTTCCCAGCACTTTCACCCATATTTCTGCATTTTTCTTTTCCTCTATATCTTGTACATTTCTCATAAATACCTTAAATCCATTTTCACTGGATCAAACAACACTAAGCAGTTCGGCGCAGGAAAAGACTTGCCTTACTTTCTTCACCTCAACTTTCTTTCTCAATTACCTTAAATTCAATCCTTTAGCCAGTGAAATTGTTTACTCTGTTAAAACTATAATGCTCAACAACTCAATTAGAGCCTCCTCTTTACACCAAGACATCAATTCAGGTTTCTCCTCTCTCCTACTCCTGGTGTAGTTTTGGTAATTATCTGAACCCGCTCCAAGGCCTTACTATCCTTTCTAACATGTGGTGCCCAGAATAAAACTTGGTAGAAGAGTGACATTAGGGTGGTCCATCCAGTAGAGTTGCTGCCTCGCAGTGATGCAACAGTCAAAATGTTCTTTACAGTGCACCTGTAGAAGTTCATGGTAGTATTTGTTGACATATCAAATCTCCTCAATCTTCCAAGGAAGAGAGGTGTTGATGGGATTTCTTTATGATTCCATCAATGTGCTGGGTCCTGGATAGAGTCTCAGAGAGATACACAACCAGGAATTTAAAGTTTTTTCTCTCTCCACCACCGTCTCATCAATGAAGACAGATTTGTGAATTCTTGACCTTCCTCTTCTAAAGTCAACAATCACTTCCTTGATTTCACTGATGTTGAGAGTGAATGGTCTCACACCATTTGGTCAGTTGATCGATCTCCCTCCTATACTCTAGGTTACTTGGCTCTCAATGACACAGTAGCATGATAATCCATATTTGGCTAATTTGGTCTGCATCAAAAATATACAATGTCAATATACAATATACTCAAGTTTTTCCATCCCCGCTGGCTTTAGATTCCAATGCATCAACGCCTTTTGGTAACGCAGCCAATAAATCTTCCCATCAGCCTTCTGCCCATTAGGTAATCTGATCGCTCATTCATTTAATCATTCTATCTCTATCATCCATTCTTACAGTTACCTAATCCCTCAACTCCTGAATGAGTCCTTCTTAGTCTTATTTGGACTTAGTTTCTCAGCTGCTCTGTTCTAAGAATGCAAGTATGGAGATTGGTGGATTGGTTTTCTTGGGGATGGAGGTGGGAAGGTTAGTGAGTGCAGCTTTCCTGAAACTGGGCACATACACACAGTTTTAATACACACAGTTTTAATACACTTCCACTTCATTCCTCTTTGAAAGGTTCACCATGCACCATCAAACTGGAATAAAATAAACACCCCCAACATATTTTTGTTTCATCATTCTCCTTGGTATTAGTTAGAATGAATAGCATCCCTGTCGTGTTTCGAACATAATACACCATTCAGTTCCCAGTGTACATGTCTGATTCCCATTTAAGTTTCATACTTGGCTATTCAACCACCTAATATCTTGTACACTGCCCCAGTGTAATCTACTAAATTACAATCTTGTATTTAAGTATGATTGTGCTGAATGAATAGTAAGATTATTACTGAACTCCAAGCAAAATAAGAATTTAACTGTACCTCAAAGTACTATTGAACAAGGAAAACTACATTAAGACTCTAAATGACAAGTAACATGGATCAGACCCAAAAGTTCATGTGACCTTTTAATGTACTTGTATCTATTTAGTTGAGAAGGGTCCCCTGAATCGTAATTGACATTGTTGCTTCTTGCAAGAGATTATTTCTCAGCATTGTAATGCATTCATCTAATGTTATGCTACTCCAGCTAGATGAGTTGCATTCCACAAAGTGAAATTCTTTTGGATTTTCAACTGTCAAAGCTATCTACATATCCCTGCACCCTTTAAATATGGGTGTGCATGTTTCTGCTGCTTAGAAAATATTATTTGCCGGGGTGTGGAGAGGTTCAGAGGAAAGGGGAAAACACATGCAGTGAAAACATTGGACATACACTGGGGTGATTGGCATAATGAGCAGAGAATCAGTGATAAATTAGTGTTCATGTTGCAGGAGTGTTTAGTGGCTTCCCTACTGCAGTTTTAATTCAAATGCCAGCAGCTGCATTCCGATGCTAATGTAAGCCAGCTTTACTGAATCTGCCTTGAAATGTGATCTAACAATATAACTGAAGGTGGCCTGTGAGATATGTAAACCAGCTGTCACAATTACCTGGAGTGATGTGGGTGTGTCTTCTCCTATGACTCCTATGCATTATTTGTAGAAATCAGAGGTGCAAAGGGACTTAGGAGTGCTCGTGCAGGATTCTTGAAAGGTTAATTTGCAGGTTGAGTTGGTAGTAAGGAAGGCAAATACAATGCTAGCATTCATTTGGCGAGGACTAGAGTATAAACACAAGGATGTAATGCTGAGGCTTTATAAAGCACTTGTTAGGCCACATTTGGATGTGGGGAGGATGTTTCCAATAATGGGAGAGTCTAAGACCACAGGGCACAGCCTCAGAATAAAAGGACATATCTATAGAATGGAGATGAGGAGGAACTTCTTTAGCCAGAGGGTGGTGAATCTGTGGAATTCATTGCCACAGACGACTGTGGAGGCCAAGTTATTGGGTATTTTTAAAGCGGACATTGATAGGTTCTTGATTAAGAAGGGCGTCAAATGTTATGGGAAGGCGGGAGAATGGGATTGAGAAAGGAAAATAGACCTGCCGTGATTGAATGGCAGAATGCACCCGATGGGCCAAATGGTCTAATTCTGATCGTATGTCTTCTGGTGTGACGTAGACTTAATGGAGCAGCAGATCTTTACCTGGTTTTATCAGTCCTATATGCATATCCAGATATGTGCTCTGGGTACTTCTGAATGCACACCAGGCAGCCAATTACAGCCAGAGATCCATACAGCATGGGAATGGGACATTCTGCCCATCACGTACACGCCAGTCATTCATATTAACGCCACCTTCCAGCACTTGACCCGTAGCATTTGCAGCCGAGGTGATACAATTGCTCAACTAGACACGTACCTTTCTTCGGTTTAAACCAGTATCTGCAGTTGCTTCCTACACACTTCTTAAATGCTGTCAGCGACTCTGCTTCCCTCAGGCAGTGTATTCCAGGTACTCACCGCTCTCTGGGTGACGGTGGTCTCCCTCAGATCCATTCTCAATTTTAAATGCAGTCAATGTATAACTCATAGTATAAGAAAATAACTGCAGATGCTGGTACAAATCGAAGGTGTTTATTCACAAAATGCTGGAGTAACTCAGCAGGTCAGGCAGCATCTCAGAAGAGAAGGAATGGGTGACGTTTCGGGTCGAGACCCTTTTTCAAACTGAACTCATGTAATTTGGAATACTCTGGTGTGTCTTTAGTGCATCAAGGAACAGGCATTGTGACCCTTCAGTTTTCCAGGTCATTTTGTTCACATGACATATTCCTTGCTTCATGGAGAATACAGAAACAGGCCCTTTGGTCCACTGAGTCAGCGCCAATCATCAACCACTCATTTACGCAAATCCTACATTAGCCCCATTTTCAATTCTCTCCAAACTGTTAACTCCCCCAGATTCTGCACACTAGCGGCAATTTACACCAGCCAATTAACCTACCAACCAGCACATTTTGGGGATGTGGAAGGAAACCGGTGCTTTCAGAGGAAACCCATAAGGTCACAGAGCTAAAATGTAACTCCATATAGACAGCACCAGAGGTCAGGACTGAACGAAAGTCATTGGTGTATCTGACAGTGGCTTCACTAGCTATGCCAGTGTCACCCTGGTGGAATTTTATACAAGACCTGTCACAACTGTGTCTTCTATTCCTTCTCTCCAGAGATGCTGCCAGTCCCACTGAGTTACTCTAGCATTTTGTGTCTATCTCATGTCTATGTGATCTTGTTGTATATGCAAAAAAAACTACTGTATTGCTAATCTGGGTGGTGTATATTTTTAGGTGTAGGTTTATTTTTGCCACGTATATCGACATAAAGTGAAAGGATTTTGTTTGCGTGCTATCCAATCAAATCAGATAATACTGTACATGTATACAATCAAGCAAAACACAAGTACAACAGTTAGAGTGAAGAGAAAAATGTCAAAGTGCAGAATACGGCTTCATGGTATTGTATCATAACAGTTCCAGAGAATCAGTCCAATATCCATCATGAGGTATGTTGGAAAATGGGGACTGTAGACTAGCTTATGGAAGAGCTGTTTTGAAGTCTGATATCAGATGGGAAGAAGCTGATCCTGAGTTTAGTGGTACTTTCAAGTTTTTGCATCTTCTGCCCATTGCGAGTAGGGTATAATGAATGGGGTGGGAACGGTCCTTGATCACGTTGGCTGCTTTCTTGAGGTAGCATGATGTGTCGATGGTGTCAATGGTGAGGAGTCTGGTTTATGTAATGGACTGGGCTACATCCACAACTCTGCAATTTCTTGTGATCATGGGCAGAGCTCCCAAACCAAGCTTTCTATGGTGCATCTGTAGGTTGTTAAGTGTCATTGCGGACATGCCAAATTTTCTCATTCACCTGAGGAAGTAGAGGCATGTGTGTCTTCTAGGCTGTCATTTCTTGGCTAGGATAGTACCACCGGACAGTCTTCTAGTATTCTCCTGGGGGGTATTCTGTTGTGTTGCTGGAAGTTAAAAATTAATTGTTCTATCTGGGACATATGACAATAAAACCCTCTTGACTTGGTACCTGTAGGCTGTACCATGTAGACAGTGCAAGTGTCCCAGTGCATGTAGACCGTGCAAGTGTCCCGGTGTATGTAGACAGTGCCAGTGTACGTAGACAGTGAAGTGTCCCAGTGCATGTTCCAGTGTATGTAGATAGTGTAAGTGTCCCAGTGTATGTAGACAGTGCCAGTGCAAGTAGACAGTGCAAATGTCCCAGTATATGTAGACAGTGCAAGTGTCCCAGTGTATGTAGACAGTGCCAGTGCATGTAGACAGTGCAAGTGTCCCAGTGTATGTAGACAGTGCAAGTGTACCAGTGTATGTAGACAGTGCAAGTGTACCAGTGTATGTAGACAGTGCAAGTGTACCAGTGTATGTAGACAGTGCCGGTGCAAGTGTCCCAGTGTATGTAGACAGTGCAAGTGTACCAGTGTATGTAGACAGTGCAAGTGTACCAGTGTATGTAGACAGTGCAAGTGTCCTAGTGTATGTAGACAGTGCAGGTGACCCAGTGTGTGTAGACAGTGAAGTGTTCCAGTGTTTGTATACGGTGCACGTGTCTCAGTGCCTCGTCCATCAGAGCAGAGACTTCCAGCGCACGGGTGAGGCTCCCCGACCCACGTGACCGGCCGGGCCAGGGCCCGACGCAGTGCGCATGCGCGCGGATGGTCCCGCCCCTGCGCGAGGAGTTTCCGCGTGCGCGGAATGTTGACGTCACAGCGCCGTCCGCGTCACCGGCTGTTGTCGTCGATCGAGAGAGGAGGTGAGTCGGAGCGGAGGTGGGGGAAAGGGGTGGAGGGGAGAGAGAGAGAGAGGGGGGGGAGAGGGAGAGGGAGGGGGGGGAGAGGGAGGGGAGGGAGAGGAGAGAGGAGAGAGAGAGAGAGAGGGGGGGGAGAGAGAGGGGGGAGAGAGAGGGGGGGAGAGAGAGGGGGGAGAGAGAGGGGGGGAGAGAGAGGGGGGAGAGAGAGGGGGGAGAGAGAGGGGGGGGAGAGAAAGAGAGAGGGGAGAGTAAGAGAGAGGGGGAGGGAGGGAGAAACGGGTGGGTGGGGGGTGGGTGGGAGAGAGAGAGAGAGAGAGAGAGAGAGAGAGAGAGAGAGAGAGAGAGAGAGAGAGAGAGAGAGAGAGAGAGAGAGAGAGAGAGAGAGAGAAACGGATGTGGGGAGGGAGAAATGGGTGGGGGAGGGAGAGGGTGCAGGCTGGGAGGGAAGTGAGAGAGAGAGAGAGAGGGGAAGTGAGGGGGGATGGGAAAGAGTGGAAAGGGAAGGGATGGTGGGGAGAGGGACTGTTGTTGACTGAGAAAGGGGAAGCGGGGTGGAGAGCGAAAGGGAGAGAATGGAATGGGAGGGAGGGGGGATGGGAGGGGGAGAGGCAGATGAGCTATGTAAAACAGTTAAAGCTAAAGATTTGTTAAAGCGGTTACAGTGTGTTTGCATCTGATAAATAAATTCCTTTTGAATAAGTTACAATTTGATAACAAAGTTTTGTCATTTGGTGTAAGTTGGTGCTACATTTTTAAAAAAAAAAACTGTTCCCTTCCTGTGGACTTTGCCTGCAGAGATTACTTTTAACGATGTGGATGCAAAAAATATAGTTACTGATTTCATTTCTCAGTGATAGTGATGGGTGGTATATGAAAAGTGAATAATTAAAGTGTGAAAATGTTAGTTCTGTTACATTAAATCTTCATTTGCATACCAGAGGAAGAATCTGATCAAAATCACTTTCTATCGTTGAGCTGATGGGCCTGTTTCCGCATTGTATAGCTCTATGACTGAATGTCAGTTTCCTGTTGATAAACAGCTGGCATAACCAAACACATTAGTATAATTTATTTCCAGTCCCCTTGGGTTGATTAGTGCAGATGAATAATCACATGGGTCCAGTGGGTCAGCCCAGCAGTCATTCTTAGTGTTGTGTCAGTGGGCAGCACTCATGCTTTTGGGTCAGAAAGTTGTACATTCCAACTTCACTCCAGTGATTTGACTGGAAAAACTGAGTTGTTGGTCCCAGGTGAAACTTGTCTTTCAGGGAAATGTTAAACAAAGATGTTAGCTTAAATTGAATGGCTGCAAAAGGTCAGGACATAAGAGGCTAGTTGCTGGAATTGAGAACAAAACAAACTGTTGGAGGAATTCAGCAGGTCTGGCAGTATCTTGGAGTGAAATGGACAATGCTAATAGACAATAGACGCAGGAGTAGGCCATTCAGCCCTTCGAGCCAGCACCGCCATTCAATGCGATCATGGCTGATCACTCTCAATCAGTACCCCGTTCCTGCCTTCTCCCCATACCCCCCTCACTCCGCTATCCTTAAGAGCTCTATCCAGCTCTCTCTTGAAAGCATCCAACGAACTGGCCTCCACTGCCTTCTGAGGCAGAGAATTCCACACCTTCACCACCCTCTGACTGAAAAAGTTCTTCCTCATCTCCGTTCTAAGAAAAAGTTCTTCCTCATCTCCGTTCTAAGAAAAAGTTCTTCCTCATCTCCGTTCTAAATGATGTTTGGATTGCGACCCTCCTTCAAACAGGTGAAGTAGAGGAAATAGCTGGCAGAGGCAGGAAAGAGTGGGCAAGAACAAACAAGTCATAGTTGGATTCAGATGAGGAGGGGTGATTGGCAGTAGAGTTAGGTGGGGAAAGGGGTGGAAGTGGTGACAAAGTGAAGTGGAGAAGCCAAAAGGGTGCAGATTGGAATTTGATAAAGGGAGATTGGGTAGTGAAGTGCAGAACTAGGGGGAGGGATAGTTGGGGAAGGGTAGGGAAGAGGGGAGGAGGGGGTGGTCATGGAAAGAAAAATGGGAAGGATGGAGGGGGTGGGCATCTGAAATTGGAGAATTTGATGTTCATTTCCTTAGGTTGTAGGCTACCCAAGTGGAGCAGGTGCTGTCTTCTAGTTTGCATGTGGCCTCACTGGCATTGGAGAATGTAATAGGCCCCATGGTTCTGGTCTTGGTTGTTTCTTCTGTCAGTGTGTGGCAGATTTTCTTCTCATTATCTTCTGTAGGAGCCATTTATGCTTAATTCAGTTATTGTCATTGTGTTACGGCTATGTTTTAATATTTCTAGTTTATGTCTTTTTTGCCTGCTTGTGGGTGTGACTTAATGCGTAATGGGGAGTGTCTAGATGGGAGGAGGCTAGTGTGTCGACCGAGGTTGTGGGTCAGTTTAGACTCGGAGGATGGTGAGCATACAGTTCTTTACCACGCGCTCGTACCATGCGCTCGCACCAGCTATATTTGTAAGAACCATACGGTAATAACTGCAAGAATTTTTAGATATTGTTTGAAGAAGAAACAGTTGATAAAGTACGGAAACTGACGAATTACTCTATGATTTGTGCTACTTTAATAAAACCAATTAATGAAGAAAAGAAGTTTGGAAGATTTGTTTTGTCATATCAGGGTGCGACGTGTGCGTAAGCTATAACTACATTTCATCCCCGAGAAGTAATGGCTATCGAAGTGGGATTTCGAGATGGTATAGAAACTGCCATTACATCTTCTCTGTAATCTGATTTTGCATTTCTTACATTACAATGCTGACTATAATTACTTCCTGCATAACTGCAAGTCTTTGTGTATATGATAGAAAAGCATGTAAGTGGCCTACTTGTGTCTGATCCAGTCTGGCCAAACTGCACATGAACTAACAGCAATTGGTTGTAGAGTCGAAATGTAAGAAATCCTGGCTGGGAGTTGTAGGTTTTTAAATTTTTTGCCAGTTTCAGTTAAAGCAGTGAAACCAGCAGTAATTTGTAACAGCAATCTCTCCATAGATCAGAGATTGAACCTCAGACCCCCTTGCCTGTATAATTTAGTATCATGCTAGATAATCTATCTCCCTTGCTCTTATCAGATGGGGGACAGGAAAGTTACTAATGTCCTTTCATTTAAAATACTTTCCCTTAAAATATTTCTGCCAGGGTTAAGTGTTACTAACTTGGAGCAATACTAATCAGTGGAAATCAGCTGTGTTCAAATAGAGTAATCTGGTGCAAGTGGTTTAGTTGCTTTTTGAACACTTATGAAGTGCAAGGTGAATCAGTTTGGCTTATTGGAAGAATCAGTGCAAGAACATTTGAGTATTTCATTGGTTTTATTAAAGATTGTACTTCCTTGTATAATCCCTGGATATCCAGCAAATCAGTTTAATGTTATTCTCTGATCCTTAACCCCTTCTCTCTCCTATAGCACTCTATTGGGCCCTAGTGGTTACTTTGCAATTCCTACCCTGGTTTAATTTACCAAAATACAACATCTCTCACTTGTCCGCATTAAATTTTATTTGCCAATCCGTAGTAGCTCAATTGGTCTCGATCTTGTTGTAATCTTAGATAACCTTCACTGTCCACCACCCTAGTAATTTTGGTGTCATCAGCAAATTTATTAAGCATGATTACAACATTATCATCCAAATTGTTCATAAAGATGACAGACAACAATGGGTCCACCATCCATCCCTGGTCACTACTGGTCAATAGCCTCTACCCTGAGCAACCCACCACTATCATTTTCTGTTTCCTATCTTTAAGCCAATTTTGTATCCAATTGGCTAGCTCACCTTGGATTCCATGTGGTTTAACCTTCCAGATTAGCCTATCGTGCAGGAACTCGTGAAAGGCCTTGCTAAAGTCCATACAGACAATGACCACTGCCCTGCCCATATCATTCCTTTGATTACATCTTCAAACCTAATCAAATTTCTGAGACATACTTTCCCACAACCAAAGCATGCTGATTACCCTCTGTCATTCCTTTCCTTTCCAAATGCTGGTGGATCCTGTCCCTCAGAATCCCCTCCAGAAAGTTTCATAAATCTGCAAATGGAATTTTATTGTTAAGACAGCTTAGAAATGCATGATCAGATCCTGAATTGGGGCTTGAAAGTGTGTTGAATCCCTTCATATCACCTCTTCTATAGCCAACAATGGACCATTGTAGGCTCCACCTCTCTTGAGTCATTGGTGCCGGCTCTGATTTGTTCTGTACCTTTTCATACTTCAGGTTTCCCTCTCCCCAGGCTCTCAGTCTGAAGAAGGGTCTCGAACCAAAATATCACCCATTTTCTCCAGAGATGCTGTTTGACCCACTAAGTTACTCCAGCATTTTGTGTGTATCTTGAACATGTGACACTTGATTTAGAGAAGAGTTCTACCAAACCAATGTGCAGACAAGAGATAGTTTAAATTGCTGGTTATGGGTTCGTGGTTGCTGGGTTTAGACGTATCATTCTTGACGATTCTGAAATTATCTTTGAATTTTCAGGACTTGACTTTGCATTGAACACGAGATTCGCTGAGGAACAGGATGGCACCAAGAATTTGGTTATTGAGAGTTACAGGAATTCTTTGTGCATTAAGCCTTGAAACCTGGGGAGCTCCGGACCCTGTTCCCAGTAAGAATTTTTGCTCTTATACTATAAGGCTAAAAGCTTTCCTGCAAAATGTCTAGGGAAATAAGCTGCTAAATGACTTTGGTACTTGGTATCTTTGTTTTATCTATTTTATGTTGTAATTTGGCACCATTAGTTTCATTATCATTTGAACCTCCACATCACACCTAAAGGATTGTTAATGCGAATTACATTCAATTGGATTTTATCTTGAAACTGACGAGGAACTCGTCGATTTGTTTAATCCGTGATGCATCGGAGATACTATAATCCTTTGGTAGTTACTAGGCTTTAGTTACAAGCCAACTTGTACCTAAAATCTAAGGGAGCAATTTGATTACTGATTGTTCTAGATCGGATGCTGGAGTTAATATAACTGCACATATTACCCAAGTGTTTTAATGAACGGCTTTAAAATGGGCTTATTGCGAACTGAGCTTTGTGGAGAGAAACTGCAAAGCTATGAGAAAGAGGAATCTGGGAATCCTTGACATGATTCACAAATGGTTAGTATGCACATACTGTAAGTAATTAGAAAGTTAACAGAATGATATTGTTTATTGCTGGAGAAATAGAATGCCAAAGTTTGAATATCACGTTATATGGTATTGGTGAGACCATAACTAGAGTAGCGATGTTGCCTGCCTATGTAGGAAAAGATGTTCATGTGCTGGAAACAGTTAAACAAAGTTTTAATAGGCTAATACCCTAGTTTATTTTGGTTTATATATGTCACATGTACTGAAAAGCTTTTTGTTGTGTGCTATCCAGTCAAGAAAAGACACATGATTACAATCAAGCTGTCCACAGTGTACAAATAAAGTGTTATTAGCTGATAGATTGGCATTGTGGTGGTTAAATGGGTTTAGCCCACGTGGATTCACTCACAACCTGCTGCAGACCCAAACTGGCAGCCATGTCCCTCGGGACTTGGCCAGCTGGGTTAATACTGGAGCTGCCAAGACATCCTTGGTAGTGGGCTTTGAAGTTCTTTACCTACCTCCATCAAGTTCTAGTCAAATAACCAATCTGCTGAGCCACCACAATTCTTCAGTTGCCTCGTAGTCATGCAGTCAATCAGTGATTGTGATGAACAAAACTGCACTTGCTGAAAATCCAAAATAAAAACTGGAAATGCTGAAAATACACAGCAGGTCAGACAGCACCTCCTAGGGACAGAAACAGTTAATGGTTCAGGTCATTTGTTTTTGTGAATTATTACTGTCCAAACAAAACCCTTCATTGTGTACTGGCTGTGTTTGGGGAAGATTTGATTATTGGGGTAGAAAAGAAATAGTTTAATTTGGATTGTCATAACATGCCTTAAAACCACCAATATATTTTAGCAATCACTTGTGCGAATTTGTACGCAGCAAACTGCGTTATTGTGTAGGGAGTCTGCTTTGTAATGTTGCCTGAGGGGTAAATACTGGCTCGAACACTGAAAATATCGGACTTCATCAAAATGGTCATTTAGGGATCTGGAGGGTGGAGGAGACATCTGTATAACGTGTCAGTTGAAAGAAAACTTGTTTCAGTGCAGCACCACCTTAATATTGCACTTAAGTTTCAATGTTAGTTTTGACTTGAACATCTTGAATGGGATTTCGAATTTGCAATCTTGTGATTTAGAAACAGAAAAATAGAAAATAGGTGCAGGAGGAGGCCATTCGGCCCTTTGAGCCAGCACCGCCATTTATTGTGATCATGGCTGATCATCCACAATCAGTAACCTGTGCTCAACTTCTCCCCATATCCCTTGATTCCACTATCCCCCAGAGCTCTATCTAACTCTCTCTTAAATTCATTCAGTGATTTGGTCTCCACTGGCCTCTGTGGTTGAGAATTCCACAAATTCACAACTCTGGGTGAAAAAGTTCCTACTCACCTCAGTTGGAAAAGGCCCCCCCTTTATTCTAAGACTGTGGCCCCTGGTTCTGGACTTCCCCAACATTGGGAACATTTTTCCTGCATCTCGCTTGTCCAGTCCTTTTATAATTTTATATGTCTCTATAAGATCCCCTCTCATCCTTCTAAACAGTGAATACAAGCCTAGTCTTTTCAATCTTTCCTCATATGACAGTCCCGCCATCTCGGGGATCAATCTTGTGAACCTACGCTGCACTGCCTCAATTACAAGGATGTCCTTCCTCAAATTAGGAGACCAAAACTGTACACAATACTCCAGATGTGGTCTTAACTGCAGAACCTCTTTACTCCTATACTGAAATCCTCTCGTTATGAAGGCCAACATGCCATTAGCTTTCTTCACTGCCTGCTGTACCTGCACGCCAACTTTCAATGACTGGTGTACAAGGACACCCAGGTCTCGCTGCACTTCCCCCTTACCTAACCTGACACCATTGAGATAATAATAACCTCACATTTATCTATATTATACTGCATCTGCCCACTCACTCAACCTGTCCAGGTCACCCTGCAATCTCCTAAAATCCTCTTCGCAGTTCACACTGCCACCCAGCTTTGTGTCATCTGCAAACTTGCTAGTGTTACTTCTAATTCCTTCATCCAAATCATTAATATATGGTAAACAGTTGCGGCCCCAACACCGAGCCTGTGCGGCACTCCACTCGCCACTGCCTGCCATTCTGAAAAGGCCCTGTTTACTCCTACTCTTTGCTTCCTGTCTGCCAACCAATTCTCTATCCTTGTCAACATCCTACCCCCAATACCATGTTCTCTAATTTTGCTCACCAATCTCCCGTGTGGGACCTTATCAAAGGCTTTCTGAAAGTCTAGATACTACATCCACTGGCTCCCCTTCATCCATTTTATTGTCACATCCTCAAAAAATTCCAGAAGATTAGTCAGGCATGATTTCCCTTTCATAAATCAATGCGGACTTGTACTTATCCGTTTACTGCTATCCAAATGCACCGTTATTACCTTTTCAATAATTGACTCCAGCATCTTCCCCATCACCGATGTCAGGCCAACTGATCTATAATTCCCCATTTTCTCTCTCTCGCTCCTTTCTTGAAAAGTGGGCTAACTTTAGCTATCCTCCAATCCACAGGAACTGATCCTGAATCTATTGAACATTGGAAAATGATCACCTCCCTGAGTATCCTGGGATGCTCAGAGCCACCTCCCTGAGTATCCTGGATGCAGACCACCGGGCCCTGGGGATTTATCAACCTTCAGTCCCATCCGTCTACCCAATACTATTTCTCGCCTAATGCAAATTTCTTTCAGTTCCTCTACCCCCCTAGATCTTCTGTCCTCTAGTACATCTGGGAGATTGTTTGTGTCTTCCTTAGTGAAGACAGATCCGAAGTACCTGTTCAACTCTTCTGCCATTTCCTTGTTGTCCATAATAATTTCACCCGTGTCTGCCTTCAAGGGACCCACATTTGACTTTGCTACTCTTTTTCTCTTAATATATCTAAAGAAGCTGTTACTGTCCTCCTTTATATTCTTGGCCAGCTTCCCCTCGTACTTCATCTTTTCAGCCCGTATTGCCCGTTTTGTTACCTTCTGTTGTCCTTTGAAAGTGTCCCAATCCACTGGCTTCCCACTACTCTTTGCTGTGTTATACGTCTTTTCTTTTAGTTTTATTCCATCCCTAACTTCCCTTGTCAGCCACGGTTGCCTCCTACTCCCCTTAGAATCTTTCTTCCTCTTTGGAATGAAATGATCTTGCATCTTCCAGATTATGCCCAGAAATTCCTGCCATTGCTGTTCCACCATCATTCCTGCTAGGATCCCTTTCCAGTCTACCTTGGCCAGCTCCTCACTCATGCCTTCATAGTCCCCTTTGTTCAACTGCAACACTGACACTTCCGATTTAACCTTCTCCCTCTCAAATTGCAGATTAAAACTAATCATATTATGATCACTACCTCCAAGCGGTTCCTTTACCTCGAGTTCTCTTTATCAAATCTGGTTCATTGGACAACACTAAATCCAGAATTGCCTTTTCTCTGGTAGGCTCCAGTACAAGCTGCTCTAAGAATCCATCTCGGAGGCACTCTACAAACTCTCTTTCTTGGGGTCCAGAACCAACCTGATTTTCCCAGTCTACCTGCATATTGAAATCCCCCATCACCACAGTGGCATTACCTTTGTTACATGTCAGTTTTAGCTCCTGCTGCAACTTACACCCTATATCCGGGCTACTATTTGGGGGTCTGTAGATAACTTCAATTAGTGTTTTACCTTTACAATTCCTCAATTCTATCCACAGTGACTCTACATCGTCAGTCCCTATGTCACTCCTCGCAAGGGACTGAATTTTGTCCCTCACCAACAGAGCTACCCCATCGCCTCTGCCCACCTGCCTGTCCTTTAGGATGTATAACCCTGAATATTAAGTTCCCAAGCCCAATCCTCCTGCAGCCACGTCTCTGTAATCCCCACAATGTCATTTCTACCAATCTCTAACTGAGCCTCAAGCACATCTACTTTACTTCTTATACTTCGCGCATTCATATACCATACTTTTAATTCCTTACTCATCTCACATTTCACATCGATTCCTATTACACTTGGCCATTCTCTCCTATCCCTTTGTGAGCTTTCTTTCCCGTTAATTCTGGGGTCATTAACTATCCCTTTACTCTCTTCCCCTTTAACTCCATCTTTGACTATCCCATTTGCCACCCCCTCCCCCTATTTAGTTTAAAATCACCCGTGTAGCAGTGGCAAACCTGCCTGCCAGAATGCTGGTCCCCCACCTGTTAAGGTGCATCCGTCCCTTTTGTACAATTCCCCCTTACCTCAAAACAGATCCCAGTGGTCTAAGAATCTAAATCCCTGCCCTCTGCACCTGCTCCTCAGCCACACATTCAGGTTCTGTATCTCCCTGTTCCTGCTCTCACCAGCACGAGGAACTGGAAGCAATCCGGAAATAACCACCCTGGAGGTCCTGCTTTTCAGCATTTTTCCAAGCTCTCTAAAGTCACGCTGCAGAATATCCATCCCCTTCTTTCCGACGTCGTTTGTGCCGACATGCACTACTACTTCTGGCGGTTCACCTTCGCCCTTGAGGAATTTCTGCAATCTGCCCGTGACATCCTGGATCCTGGCACCAGGGGGGCAGCGCACCATCCTCGAATCCCACCTGTTGCCGCAGAAACCCCTGTCCATACCTCTCACAATGGTGTCTCCTACTACCACGGTGTTGCCTGACGTTAGCCTCTTTGGTTTTGGCTCAACAGCATGTTTTGCTTTGCGTTTAGGTTTGGGTGCTACTCCTTGGGCTTTCACTAGCAAAGAATTAATGTTGATGACCAACTTCTTGTCAGGTTCTTTGCACCCTTTCCTGGCCACTGACCTCCAAAATAAGTTGAAGTTTACGTCTGAGTGACTGTTACTAGACAAGGGCCAGTTTCATCAGTGATGCACAACAATGTTCCTCAATTTTTGAAATATGTCTGATTTTTATATCAGGATATTGCAACTTTTAGGAAATCCAACATATCCCATTTTCCTGTGCTGTCATTTATTTACAAACCTTTGGTTCAATTTGCCATTCATTTTGTCAATAACAGCTGTACACTTTTAGTGCTTAAACAGTTTTAAAAGCTTGTGCTTCAAGGAGGAAGAGAAAATGGTTAATTCCTGTATTTTTAACTTATATTTTCAATGTTTTAGAACAGAACATTGAAATTACTGTCATCTGTTCATTTTGACTGATCCAGGTTACCATCTGATAATATGGAATTTATATAATCTGGTTTGAAACAGTAATTAGATAATATAATTACTGAAATGCCATCTCATGTATCACAGGGTGTAAATAATGGGATAATTGTTAATGAATGTATCTTACTACCTTCCGAGCATAGCATGAATCCATATATTAAGAGAAAGCATATTTGTTAATGAAGATGATGAAAAGTTTTACTTAAACTAAATATGTATCCTTTTTTTCAGCTTGCAATGCCAGTACCAACACAAATTGTGCAGAATGCTTGAGGAATGTTTCGGTGAGTAACATGGTAGTTAGATTCTTGTAGCACTCTCTATCTGGTGAATGGTAATTGCTTCATTTGGTTGTACAAGAGAGAAAAGATTAGTGTGTGTTAAGAGGGTATGATGAGATATGACGGGGAGGGTTGGAATTTTCCATATGTCAGTAGAAGCTGCTGTCATAGTATTTCTCAACTAATTAATGAAATAATATTACATTAATTTTGATATTTTGCTGTATGCAAGTCTGACCATGCAATGTCTGCATGCAGTTAAATCAGTGAAAGACTTTTCATTTATTGAATTATTCTAAAGGTTCTCTACGATTTGCTACACATATTTGAAGGGCTGGTTCAGAGTTTACATCGTCAATACTGGTATATCCATTGCGAGTATCGACCATGACATTTCATTTTATTTTTTATTAAAAACTTTCAGCTGATGAGAGCAAACACAAATAGATTTATGAAATGGGCCATATGTGAGGAACCTGAGTTTTTCTTTGAATATGTGGGTGGCTGCACCAGTGATTGAAATGGGAAATGCAGACTCTTGGCTTCTGAAGGCATTTAATAAAAATGCCCCCAAATAATTTTTGATAAAATGAAGGTACTTTATTAATGGGATTTGGAAATTATTGAAAAGCAGGGGGCAGAGAGGGTACAATGGCAGCTACTCAAATTCTGGGAATATTTCCACTGGGCTGCTGGAAGGATCCGTGTTGAGATGGTGACTATTCACTGAAGTTGTAGATTTGGATGTTGGGATGGGAATCCTGGTTTATCAAGGATAGCAGCATTTAGTTGGAATTGCTTTGTTCGAAGGTATTCATAGATTGAGCATATGGTCTCGTGATGGACAAATGAGATAATCAATTTTGGATCTGAAAAAGACCAGGCTAGTACATAGTAAATAGTTTAAAAATTGAAGTATTGAAGATGCAATTATTCATCGGGTTAACACATTTCAGTTCTTAAAATGTCATTGGCAAGGAGAAAAAGATAATCAATGCTAAGGACCTTGATATCTAGAGCACTTGTAGTAGAATTACAGCACAGCTATATAGATGGCCTGGCTAGACTACACATGGATGCTGCCAATAGTTCTGAGCACCGCATTTCAGGAATGGTATATTAATTGGCCTTGAGGTGCAGTGTAGATTTTCAAGAGTGATGCTTAAATTCCATTAAATTGAAATTATGCAAACTAAATTATGATCCTTGGAAATAAGAAAATGGAGTACTTAGAACATTTCTCATCTTAAGCTACTTCATCTGAACTGATGGTCCCTGGTTTGACAGCCTCCAGTTTATACACCTCGGATGCCACCTCAAGTAGACATACCTCCTCTGCTTGATCGTCTCTTTTAATTTTATGGAGCTTTATCACTGTACATTCTCTTCTGGAGAAAGGAGCCTTCACAATTCATTCTGCAGCATCTGTTGGGCCTCTTTTGTATCCCCTTCAGTGTCTTTTGTATCCTTTGTACCTTGTGGAGACCAGAACTATTCATAGCATTTCATGCACAGTCTTGAAAGGTCTTCTCATAATTGATTGCTAATTGGCAAAAATGTTGATTAGAGCTGATCTAATATCTATTTTAATCAAATTGCCTATCATGTTTTTGACTGCCTGGCCCCCTTTTCAACAGAAATAGAAAATTTAAGTGTAGTGTCCACTAAAAGCTCTCGCATCTTGTGTGTTTTATATGGCATGCATAACAGCCCAAGTGTATAAAGTGGGATTTAATAGGCACAGTTTGTACACTTCAACTTTTATTGATTTTTGTTATCATTTGGCAGTCCTTTTAGTTCTGAAGGTTACAGCTACTCAGGTTTTGTGAGTCCAGGTTAATTCTCTGGCAGGTAACTTAAATCAATGTGCTCATGTGTACAGGTGTGGTCCATTTAACCAGTTTTCTTTTGTTTTGCAGTGTTTATGGTGCAATTCTAAAAATAAATGTTATCATTACCCTGTGAAGAAGATCCTGCCGCCGAAATCTCTATGTCCACTGTCTGATGCACGATGGGGAGTCTGCTGGGGTAAGAGGCAAAATAATTTTGTTTACTTAATAATCATGAAATGATTAGAGGAGCTGTACTCAAAGTATTGAACATTGCAATGTTGTTGTCTTTCACTGCACTTTGGCATGCTTTTACCTTGGTCTCACACTGTATATAGCTCCACACCTTTGTTGCTTTATGCCTAAATCACATTTCCCATTCTCTCATTACTTCATTGCCCTGCTATTTTCTAAAACCTCTTCTGGACAAGTGCTTCTCTTTCATGGCCAACATCCAACCTCCTGAACATGGATAAAGCTATTCACTTTCTTGTATCCCTCCCCCTCCTCATTTGCTTGCTATGCCTGCCGTTTGGGAAGATTGTGCTTTCAATATGCCCAACTCCCTTCAGTTACACATGGAATCCAAAATTGCCAAGCCTTTGCCATTGGACTTGCGCCTATATTTTGACAACTATGGATTTTGCCATTGTGCTCATGTAGGAGGGCCAAAAGACATAGAAACAGAATCAGTCCATTTGGCCAATCGAGTCTACTCCACCATTTAATCATGGCTGATCTAAATTTCCCCCTCTGCCACATTCTCCTGCCTTCTCACCATAACCTTTGATGCCCTTCATCAATCTCCGCTTTTAAAATGCCCAATGTCTTGGCATCCAGAGCCATCTCTGGCAACGAAATCGACAGATACCACACCATCTGGCAAAATAAATTCCTTCTCATCGGCATTCTAAAGGTATGTCATTTTATTCTGAGACTGAAAACATCTTTTCCATGTCCACTCTATTTAGCCCTTTCATTATCTGTTAGGTTTCAATGAGAACCCCCCTCATCCTTCTAAACTCTAGTGATTACAGGCCCAAAGCCTTCAAAAACTCCTCGTACCCATTCATCCCCGGGATTACCATCGTAAACTCCTGGACCCTCTCCAAAATCAGCACATCCGTCCTCGGATATGGGGCCCAAAATTGCTCACTATATTCCAAATTTGGCCTTGTTAGCACCTTATAAACCCACAGCATTTTGTTTTTACTTTAATATTCTGGTCTCCTTGAAGTGAATGCTAACATTGCATTTGCCTTCCTTCGTGCCGACTCAACTTGCAAATTAACCTTGTGAGAATCCTGTACCAGCACTCCAAAGTCCCTTTGCGCTTTTGATTTGTGAACCCTCTCCCCATTTAGAAAGTAGTCTATGCCTTTATTCCATCTACCAAAGTGCATGACCTTACACTTTGCTGCACTGTATTCCATTGGACATTTTGCCCCTCTCCCACCTGTCCAAGGCCATCTGCAGTCTTCCTACTTCCTCAACACTACCTGCCCCTCCACCTATCTTCATGTCATCCACAAACCTGGCCACAAAGTTATCCATACCATCATCCAGATCTTTAACCTATAACGTGAAAAGTAGCAGACCCAACACTGACCCCTGTGGACCACCAATAGTCACCGGCAGCCAACCAGAGAAGGCCTCCTTTATTCTCACTCTACATTCTGCCAGTCAGCCAATGCTATCTATTCATGCTAGTACTTTGCCACTAATACACTGGGCTCCTATCTTGTTTAGCAACCTCACATGACATATTATCAAAGGCCTTCTGAAAATCCATTTAAATGCCATTCACTGACTCCTTTGTCTACCCTGCTTATTACCTCCTTAAAAAACTCTCAACAGTTTCTAAACTCCATTTAGAACGGAGATAAGGAAAAACTTTTTCACTCAGAGTTGTAAATCTGTGGAATTCTTTGCCCCAGAAGGCAGTGGAGGCCAATTCTCTGAATGCATTCAAGAGAGAGCTAGATAGAGCTCTTAAGGATAGCGGAGTCAGGGGGTATGGGGAGAAGGCAGGAACGGGGTACTGATTGAGAATGATCAGCCATGATCACATTGAGTGGTGGTGCTGGCTAGAAGGGCTGACTGGCCCACTCCTGCACCTATTGTCTATTGTCTAACAGGTTTGGTGGGCATTATCTCCCCATAACACATTTTTAGACTTTAGAGATACAATGCCCTTCGGTCCACCGAGTCCACGCTGACCAGCATTCACTCAGTACACTAGTATTATCCTCCACACGAGGGACAAATTACAATTTTTACCGATGCCAAATAACCTACAAACCTACATGTATGTCTTTAGAGCGTGGGAGGAAACCTGAGCACCTGGAGAAAACCCACGTGGGCACAGGGAGAATGTACAAACTCTGCACACACAGAATTCGTAGTCAGGATCGAACCTGGGTGTCCGGTGCTGTAAGGCATCGTCATTCCTGCTAAGGTGCCCTTCTAATCAACTTCTACACCTTAAGCTCCCTAATCAACGCTGGCTCATTGCACAACATCAAATCCAGAATTGCCTTTTCCCTAGTGGGTTTGACCACAAACTGCTCTAAGAAGCCTTAGGGATTCTGCAGATTCCTTCTCTTGGGATCCAGTACCAACCTGATTTTCCCTGTCTACTTGCATAATGAAATCCCCCATGGCCTCTGTAACAGAGGGGTTGGAACTTGCTCTCTTATTCTATAAAGACTGAGCTTATGCAAATCTAAGGGTGCAGTCTTTATATTTAAGGACATGTATAATAGTTATTTTGCCATATGTGGCTGTGTATACTGTGAATGATATTGGACCTACGCCCCCTCTCAGAGCAAGTGACCAAAATCAAGAGATGGTCTCTTGGTGTAATTAAATCATGCTAACTTGCAAACTAGAATAAAAATAGATTGACTGTGTATGTTCACAGAATGTAGATTTTATTTCAAATCAAGGAATGCGTGCTGCATATGTAACATAACAGTGAGTATTATTAGTCATTTGTGCGTGACTGTCAAAGCCAGCATTTATTACCTGTTCATAAATTAGTGATGGCTTGTTTGTTTCAGTTGCTGCTATTGTCTGCCTTTCGACACATTTCCGTATAATCGTGCAGCTTGTCAGGACATTTCCATGGGCAGTAAAGAATTGACTGCATTGATGTGTCTGGAATCTCACACAAGCTGGAGCAGATAGAGACAGAGTTCCGTCCCTAAATAATATCTTTCATTAGTACAATTCCCTCCATGGTAGTTAAGATAGCCAAACAAGATGTAAGATGTTATAAGGAGTTGATCACATCTTGGTCAAAGAGGTGGGCATTGTGGAAAGAGAGGCATAGTTTAGAGGGGGAATTCCAGAGGCTTAAGGTGTAGCTGAAGGTACAGCTGGCAATATTGGAACAATTAAATTCTGGACGTTGAAGTCAGTAATTAGGAAAGCTTGAAGACAGGAGAATAGAGCAGTGATAAGGAACCTTGTGATTTGAAAAGGATGAGGCTTTTAAAATTGAAGTTTTGCTTAACCAGAACCATTATAGATCGGCAAGTACACTGGTGATGGCTGAATGATGTTGGACAACAGAACTGAAAGTGCATGTAAAGTTGTTCACTGAAATGATTAAAGCTATGGCTACAAGGACGTGGATTGGGGCTTCAACAACAGATGAGAAGTGTGGGCAGAATTGGATATTGTTTGGGAGGTGGCAATACTACGACTTTAGCAGTAAAATGAGTGAAGTATTTGATTCAGGATTAAAGATTGCGGCAGGATTGTGAGCAGGTTTGAAGATTTTCCAAGAAGAGATGTGGAGTCAGTGATTTAGGAAGGGAGAATGTGGACCATGAAGGTGATGAATTGAGATTAGTGAATTAGAGAGTTTTTATCCACAATCTGACAGTTTTGTGCTGCATATTACTTGTTATCTGCTTATTTTAGTTTGTATTTCAGTCTCTCAAACAATATTCCACTATGGACTGTAGCCTCGGTAATCTAATGTCTTGTTCAATAGTTCAGCCTCAGAGTACAAATTAATGCAGAAAACAACTCAATTTCTTATTGGCTAGTAAAGTCTGTTCACAGTGCATTAGGTCCAAAGTAATTGTTAGATTAATATTTGATTGAGACAAGATGTTTTTTTTAAATATAGCAAAGTGACTGTTGTCGAGTACAGAAACAGGCCTTTTGATGACCATCAAGTTCCTACGTACGCTGATTGTATTTTACAATGGTCTGTAGTAAAAGCAACATATAAAATCTCAAATGATACTTTGTTCTCTTTCAAGGCCAGCTAAGATTCTATTTTAGTTTGGTTCTGCACTCAATGTTTAGGCAACACTAGACATTGACTCTATTCCCTAGATAAAGTAACCCGTCCTGAAATGTCAATTATCCAATTCCCTCCCCAGATTCTGCCAGACCTGCTGAGTTCCTACAGCAGCTGTTCTTTTTTGGCTATAAATTTCCAACATCCACAGTCTCTTGTGCACCTTGATTATTTTCTCACTTAGATCAATCTCATTTTTACTGGGCCTAATTGGTGTTGAATGCACTGAGGTTAGTTTAATGTATCAGTGTTTTGATTGTTATCCAGTGAAGGCACGCAATTGGCAATCGTTACAGACAGGAGCTGCTGATCCAATGGGCAAATAAAAAGAACAAATAACTATTCAAGTAGTTTTCAGATGCAGTAGCTAAAAAGTGTTGTCAAGAAGAAGGCAGTCTTGAATAACATTTAAGAACTGCCATGGAAAAGTGGGATAGTAGGAATTGGGGTTTGTTTAGAGGGGGTATTCCCTTAATCCAGTTCCTCAGATGGGGCTGTGGGTGAAGGTAAGAACGTGGCTTGGGAAAATGGAGAGCCACATCCATCGATTTCAGCACTGTTGGAGGTTGAGGAGCGGCCTATCTCACCCAGGCCAGTTGGACTTGACTTGGACCAAGCAATGCTGTAAATACGCAGACTCCAATCTGCTGAAAATCGGTTGTGAAGGTGATCTTTCAGAATGATGAGTCCTGTGACTACTCGCCCTGCTGTGCTACTTGTTTCTTCATTACTGGTTAATTGTTGATCAGACCATTGCAAATTGTATTCACCCTGGTAACAGCACATTGTAAATGTTTTAATATATGAGTAGATGTTCTAAGTCTATGCCGCTGTGGGAAGCATCACTCCTTTCATTGCTGGCATGCCTATGAATTTTCAATGCATGATGTAGATTAACTACCCTGTAGAGCAAGTATGGAGGAATTTGATGCTGCTCGACAACGTCATATACATTTCTAAATCTTAGGTTTTATTCCCTGAATTGAGAAATTGATTGGCTTGGGAGAATGGTTTTATTTGACCAAACTTATTTCTGCTGCATGGGGAGCCTTTCAAGAGTGAAGTTCAGAAATGCCTCTACACAAATCTTTTCAAATACAGTTTTGTTAACTATAACCCAAAGTATTAAGGGGAAAATGGAATTACAAATGAACGTCAAATGGCAGAATAGACTTGAGGAACAGGTGGTTTTAATGCATATGCTCATTTGAAGAAATCAAACTACATTCCCTTTTGTTCCTTTGCAGTGAACTTTGAAGCTTTGATCATTGCCATGTCTGTAGTTGGGGGCATTATAATCTTGTCCATATGTGTCTGCTGTTGTTGCTGTTGCTGCAGGAAGAAAAAGAATAGACAGTAAGTATTTAAGATTCTATATAAAAATAAGTACTAGACAATGCAGCCAGACTTTTCCTTACCATTCAACATCCTAATGTGACATTAGTTATAATTCATGTTCCATAATGCTTCAATTCAAGGAGAATGGAGGTTGGAGTGCATATTGTTCTTTGGCCTATTAAGTATAAAATAAAATGGCAGTCAAAAGAATTTGAGGGTTTTTTTGCATTTGTTAAAGCTGAACAAGCTGGGGCTCTTAAGCAGAGAGGTATCTCAAAAGGGTCTTTAAATATATCGAAATATTTTATAGAGTAGATGCAGAGAAGATAGTTCCATGTGGTGGAACCCAATACTGAGCCATAAACTGTCCTCTGGGTTTTGGGGTGATTGCTTTTTCCAAAGTGATCCAGATGTGGAATTTGCTATCAAATACATTTGATTGAGGTGCAAATCACTGAAGCATTTGGCAAATAAATATGTACTTGAGAGTGCATCAAGAAGGGGTTACATTGAATTAAGAAAGAGCTTATCTAGAGTACAAGAATATATATTGGACTGAATGGCCTGTTGCTTCGCTGTAAATTTCTGCAATTCCTCTTTAGATTACTTCAATTACAGGAAGTTAGCCCATGCAATCTGGTATGACGGCAGTGCTGTAGGGTAATTTTATTGCAGGCTGTGGGCAACTGTGAAATTGCTTGCTCTGCCCTGGTGTATACTTGTAAATTTTGGATGATTGTTGGATGATATGTCTTTTCATTCCTCCTTGACTGACAACAAACTGAACACTGGTGCAAGTGTCCCATGTTTTTGAGCTGGCAGATAAGATTAATTATGCTGACAAAGTGCTCGGGTTTTGGGGCTGGATGGGTTAGGATAAAATGAAGCAAATATTTGGGAGGGGTTTGAGGTGCTGAGGTGAAGGCATTTCAGTTATATAAGGAACTGAAACTCAGGTTTTAAACTTACTTCCAAAGAAATTAATCATAAGCTTGACAGCTTTGTAAATAGATGAGGCAGTGGAAGACACCTTTGAATGACAGAATGCAAAATTGATGGACACCTCACTTTGGGGAAGCAAAGGAACAAGACACTAATCAGTGTGATATTTTGGAACATGAGTGGAGGGGCACACAGCTTATAATGACTCATCCTTGAGTATTACTAAAACAGTGACCTTGGGTCTCGTTGTAACATTAAAATAAGTTATTGGATTCATTAGATATTGCTTGCCCTGAGGAAAAGTCTGAGCTGAAACACATTAGAAGGTATTAAAATTGTAATGGATTCAATGACATGTCAAAAAATACGTGCATTTTTAACTTGTTCTTCAACATGGGTGTAAGTAATAACCTTTCAGAACTTTAAGGCTTATTTACTTAATTTTATCAGGCATGATGCTATAGATCAAAAAATGGAAAGAGACAAAGAACAAAGGAAAATGCGGCAAGAAGAAAGGTGAGGAAAAGAAAATGACATTTAACAAAACACTAGCTGACAGTTTTTCAGTTGTGACACTAGTTTGGGCTGTTTTCCTGGTTTTTGTAAGTCAATTCCTGCACTCCAGATGATATCTAGGTATGTCATTCACTCCAGTGTGTGTAAGCTAGCCATCATGCTCCTCATGGCCAAGTGTTGTAGATTGTCTTACCTAGCCAAATGGAGAGAGTAGTGATTCTAATAAAATTGAAGTTCACAGGCAACACTACGTTTCCCTTGATTACTATCTGATTCATTGTTCGAGACAAATCGACTGGCATTTTGTCATAAAAGTACTGCATTGCATCTGCAAAACTCATGACTTCCTAAGTCTCCAGTGGTTCAGCTGAAATGAGAAAACTAGTTTTTAATGTAGACAAACGAGATTGCAGATGCTGGAATCTGGAACAAAAAACAAAACCTCCCCATGAATTTTCTTTGCCAACGTCAATGTTGTGGTGGTTGGGATACTTCAAAGCAGATCAATGAAAAGCTCAGTGGGTCAATTTCTGTGGACGCAAAAGGTCAGGTTGCTGTATCAGATAGGGGATGGGATGTATTCCCATTAAGTTGCAATGTTGGGGGGAAGGGGAAGGGTGGGGCACAATGGGGAGGAGATGGTGGCAAGATTGAACCAGGTTAAGGAAGAGGCCCTGGGAGGGATGAACGAGATGTAAACTAAGTGGACGTGTGTGTGGGAGGAGAGCACTGGAATGTGTACCTGCGTTCAGTAATGACCATCTCAAACTTCTGATTGTATGTCATTTTAACTTTCCTTCCACTCTCACCTGTTCGCCTGTCCTTGGCTACCTCCGTTGCGAGTTAGAGGCCAAATGCAAACCAGAATAACAATATCTCATCCTATGCTTGGGTAGCTTACACCCACAGGTACAAATAATGAATCACAACCCCAACGCCCTTTTGTTCTAGTCTTTGATGCAAGCTGCATGGTATTGGCAGTGCAATGAGCGATGATCAAAACTGCCCACCCCCTACTGCTGCATACTTGACATTGTGTCAAATTTTATCTTTGTCTTGCAGGAAAAGTGAAATGAAAGTCCGGCATGACGAGATCAGGAAGAAATATGGTGAGGAGTAATATTTTGAAATGTTCATTTGTTTGTCTGTTGTTGAAAATATTTGAATGTGGCTGTGTTAGTTTATCCCTCATGAATAGTTTTTGTCAACAACAACGTTGTGCTGGTTGGGATACCTCGAGGCAGATCAATGAAATTGCATTGATTTTACAATCTAGAAACGCATCAGTCCATCTGGAATCTGTTAGAATTTATACCTCATGAGTCTCCACCCATCTTAATTCAACAGTCTCTCTTGTTATCTAGCTTTTTTGTATCTATTTCTAAAGGAGTAATGAATTCTAGACCCACTGTTTATTTTAAAGTTTGTCCATACTGTCAAAGTAGACTTAATTCTGCTTTGTCGTCTCAAAGATTCTAAAATTTGTCTGATTTGGGGAGACTCTGGTTACATGCTCAATGCTACAGTGCCCACCATAACATTTGGGACAAAGACCCATCATTTATTTATTTAGCTCTGCACGCCACAATTTGAGATTTGCAATAGAAAAAATCACATGGTTAAAGTGCACATTGTCAGATTTTAATAAAGACCATTTTTACACATTTTGGTTTCACCATGTAGAAATTACAGCAGTGTTTAAACATAGTTCCCCCATTTTAGGGCACCATAATGTTTGGGACACAGAAATGTCATGTAAATGAAAGTAGTCATGTTTAGTATTTTGTTGCATATCCTTTGCATGCAATGACTGCTTGAAGTCTGTGATTCATGGACATCGCAAGTTGCTGGGTGCCTTCCCTGGCTCTGCCAGGTCTGTATTGTAGCCATCTTTAGCTTATGCTTGTTTTGGGGGATAGTCCCCTTCAGTTTTCTCTTCAGCATATCAAAGACGTGCTCAATTTGGTTCAGATTGGGTGACTGACTTGACTACTCAAGAATTGACCATTTTTTCGTTTTGAAAAACTCCTTTGTTGCTTTAGCAGTATGTTTGGGATCATTGTCTTGCTGTAGAATGAACCGCTAGCCAATGAGTTTTGAGGCATTTGTTTGAACTTGAGCAGACAGGATGTGTCTATACGCTTCAGAATTCATTACGCTACTACCATCAGCGGTTGTATCATCAATGACGATAAGTGAACCAGTACCTTAAGCAGCCATACATGCCCAGGCTATAACACCCTCACCACCGTGTGTCACAGATGAGGTGGAAGGCTTTGGATCTTGGGCAGTTCCTTCTCTCCTCCATGCTTTGCTCTTGCAATCACTCTGATATAAGTTAAACTTCGTCTCATATGTCCACAAGAGCTTTTTTTCCAGAACTGTGGGTGCTCTTTTAAGTACTTCTTGGCAAACTGGAACCTGGCCATACTATTTTTGCAGCTAACCAGTGGTTTGCATCTTGCAGTGTAGCCTCTATATTTCAGTTCATGAAGTATTCTGCAGACAGTGGTCATTGACAAATCCACACCTGACTCCTGAAGAGTGTTTCTGATCTGTCGGACAGCTATTTGGGGATTTTTGTTTATTATAGAAAGAATTCTTCTGTCATCAGCTGTGGAGGTCTTCCTTGGCCTGCCAGTCCCTTTGTGATTAGTAAGCTCACCAGTGCTCTCTTTCTTCTTAATGATGTTCCAAACAGTTGATTTTGGTAAGCTTGATCAATCGGCTGGTGTCTCTAACAGTTTTATTTGGGTTACTCAGTCTCATAATGGCTTTGTTGACTTTCGTTGGCACAACTTTGGTCCTCATGTTGATAAACAGCAATAAAAGTTTCCAACGGTGATGGAAAGACTAGAGGAAAGACTAGGTGTGGAGAGCTCTCTTATACCTGCATTGAGGAGGCAATTAAACACAACTGAGCAATTACAAACACCTGTGAAGCTATGTGTCCCAAACATTATGGTGCCCTGAAATGGGGGGACTGTATAAACAAAGCTGTAAGTTCTACACGGTGAAACCAAAATGTATAAAAAATGGCCTTTATTAAAATCAATGTGCACTTTAACCACATGTGATTTTTTTTTTCTATTACAAATCTCAAATTGTGGAGTACAGAGGCAAATAAATGATGTGTCCTTGTCCCAAACATTATGGAGGACACTATATTTACCTGCATGATGGTGTCAATGGTGAACTAAAACACCTATTGGACAAAATATTGGTGCTTCCAAGAGTGGAAAGCACCTACACCCAGCAATGACTTCAACTGGCTAGTGGGAGGAGCTTAAGATACAAGTGGAAGCCCATATACCTGCTGGAGAGAAAGGTGGGCAGCCTGGTGTCTAAAGCATTCAGTGTTATCATTTGGAAAACTTGATGGATAGGTAGTCAAATTAGAAAAAGCCCACCTTTGTGGTGCTAATTCCCCTGTGGGGCTTTATGATTTTAAGTGTGGACTTTGTATTGTAACCATTTCAATTCATGGGGAAGAAATGTTTTAGAGCTGTTTCTGTAAGTAGCTTCAATCAAACTGCAACCGAAGAGCTATTTTACACAGAAGTTAGACGCACAATGCTAGAGTAACTTGGCGGGTCGGGCAGCATCTCTGGAGAAAAGATGACGTTTCGAGAAACCATCTTCGGACTGAAAGATAGAAATGGACAGAACAAAACGGGGCCAGCAACAGATGACCTCAAAGGCTTGAGGCCATAATGGCCCATAGTTGACTGGGGAAGATGTACTAAAGACAGGAACCATTTGTGGTCAGCCCTGTTTTGTTCTGGCCTTCACTATTTTTCAGTCCCAAGAAGGGTTCCAATCCGAAACATCATCAATTCTGGTTCTTCACAGATGCTGCCTGACCCGCTAAGTTACTCCAGCATTTTGTGTCCTATCTTCAGTATAAACCAGCATCTGCAGTTCCTACAACTGATTTACATAGGAGAGTTTCACTTGCAGTAAAAACTCTATTTTATGCATTGAATGTTCAAGTAAAAAATTGTGAATTTTACCTTTTATTTTCTTCAGGTCTCTTCAATCAACCAAATTCGTACTCCAAGTTTGAAAATAAGTAATGCAATGAAATGCAGACTGTTCTATGCCAAAAGATTCCAAATGAATACTGTTTCAATAGCGTGATAACTTTTATATACAGTAGTTACTAACCTCTCCTAGATGTTTAGAGGAAGTGTAATTAAACTATCCAAGTTTACAGCTTTTATTCATGAGGGAAGGAGAACTTTTTTAATTAGTCAAATTCTGGATCAGATGCTGTGTAATCCTGTCACTAAAAGTTTAATTCTGTGTTTCTGATATTTGCGTTGGCAATTACTGGTCTCATCTGTGAAATGAGTGTTGAATATGGACCAAACTACTGGTGGCTGCTTTTCTGAATTCCTAATGCAATGTTTTTTTTATTTAGAATGACTTCAAAATATTAATAATATATACAAATCAGTTTAATTGGAATTTTCCAGCAGGATTTTGTTTCTCTTTTCCACTTTGTAGATGGGAGGCATTTTCATTTTTTATTTTGGCTCCTCCTGATTTATACGGACAGGTCGAATGAAGCCCTTTTTATATCAATATCTGCAAACCAAAGAGAAGCTGGAAGTGGAAGTGCAGCATTTCCAAATGGCTTAGAGAAAGGGGTGGAACAAAAAAATGGGGAAACCAAGCATGGTGCCTTTCTGCTTAATAGAATACCGTCTGTGCTCTTAAAGGTCATGTTTGTATATTTTCTATTGCTTTACACGATGTAGACTGATCAATATACATTAATAGGACAGTCCACTCGCATTGCTTACTGAGTGTGGAAAAGCTGCAGAAATGCTTAACTGCTGAACTGTACTAAAAATAAAGAATAAACATATGGAGTTGAATTTTGAATTAAATCAATCGGTGTCATGGTGTACAAGGAAGATCTGAGTGGTCCAAGGATAGAAAACTCAGTCCTACAACCGGGATGTAGGCCCTTCAACCCACCAGGTCCATGATTACCATTAACACCTATTCTGGATTAATTTTACTTTTTATTTTACCAAATTCTTATCAACTCGCTACAGGTTCTATTATACAGAGAGCAATTTTTACAGTGAGCAATTAATTTACCAAACAGCTCCAAGGGATATGGGGGAAAAGCATGAACGGGGTACTGATTTTAGATGATCAGCCATGATCATATTGATTGGCGATGCTGGCTTAAAGGGCCGAATGGCCTACTCCTGCACCTATTTTTCTATGTTTCTATTGTTTAATTGAGTGCAATGATGAACAAAAACAATTTGTAGCAAAAGCAAAAGTATATTAATTACTACACTGGTCTGAGAGTAGTGTGAGGAGTGCTGGCCTTGAGTGGCCTCCCCATTCATCATACAACTTAGAAAAGCACAGGAACAGACCCTTGGGTTCACAATGTCTGTGCTGAACATGATGCCCAGAAAGATTACTCTTATCTGCCTGCACATGATCCATATCTCTCCATTCTCTGTATACCCATGCGCCTATCTAAAAGCCTGTTAAGCTCCACTATCGTAGCTGCCCCCATAACCACCCCTGCTGCCCATTCCAGGTACCCACCATGCTCTGTTTAAAAACACTTGCCTTGCACATTTCCTTTAATCTTTGCCCCTTTCATGCCTTCTAGTCTTTGACATTTCCACCCTGGGGAAAGTGGGTAGACAGACCCTATTTATGCCTCATTATTTTATTTTCTCATGATTCATATGACAAAAGAGCAGAATTAGATCATTTAGCCCATCGACTATTCTGCCATTCGAGAGTAGCGGCTCTTAATTTCCCCCAACTCCATTCTCCTGCCTTATCCCTAGAATATTTGACACCCTTACTAATCAAGAACCTATCGATCTCTGCTTCAAAAATACCCAATGACTTGTGCTTCTCAGCTTTCTGTGGCAATTAATTCCACAGATTCACCACCCTCTGGCCAAAGAAACTCCTTATCTGCATTCTAAATGTGTTCTTTTTTTCCTGAGGCTGTGCCCACTGGTCCTAGACTCCCGCAAATGGAAACCGCCTCTCAACATCCACTCTAAGCCGTTCATTATTTGGTAGGTTTGAATGAGATACCCCTTCATCTTTCTAAAAGCCACAAACTTTGGGGCCCATAGCCATCAAATGCTCCTCATACATTAACCCAATCATTCTTGTGAACAACTGAACCCTCTAAAACCAGCACATCCTCAAATTATGGTACACAAAACTGCTTGCAATATTCCAAACAGCTCTGCCAGCACCTTGTAAACCATCAGCATTACATCATCGCTTTTATTCTCGTCTTGAAATGAATGCTAACATTGCAGTTGACTCCACGTGCAAATTAACCTTTTGGGAATCCAGCACTTTCAAGTCCCTTTGCATTTCCAATTTCTGAATCCTCTTCCTATGTTGAAAACAGTCAACATCTTGATTCCTTCTACAAAAGTGCTTGATCGTACAATTTGTTATGTTATTTTCCATCCGCCATTTCTTTGCCCACTCTCCCAACCTTTCCAAGTCGTTCAAAATGGAATATATAGATAGTGGGAAGAGCATTCATTTCAAGATGAGAATATAAAAGCAAGGATGTAATGCTGACGGTTTACAAGGTGCTGACAGGGCTATATTTGGAATATAGTTGGATATGGGGAGAAAGCCAGAACGGGGTATTGATTTTGGATGTTCAGCCATGATATTGAATGGTGATGCTGGCTCGAAGGGCCGAACGACCTACTCCACCTATTTTCTACATTCTGCAGAGTTCCTGCTTCCCCAACACCACGTGCTCCTCCACCTTTGTGACCAAGTATCATCCGCAAACTTGACTGCAAGGCCATCAATTCTATCATCCAGATCATTAACCTGTAATTTGAACAGTAAAGGACCAAACACCGACCCCTGCAGAACACCACTAGTCACCGGCAGTCAACCAAAATGGCCCGTTTATTCCAACCCTCTGCTTGCCAGTCAGCCAATATTCTATCCATGCTGGTATCTTGTCTCTAATATCATGGCCTCTAAACATATCTTGTTTAGCAGCCTCACAGTCTGCACTTTTATCAAAGGCCTTCATCTGCTAGTTACTTCCTCAAATCATGCTGCATTAGAACATTTTGCAACCAAAGGAAATGTGTTCACACCAAGGCTGATGGAAATTATAAAATCAAATACTAATTGAGTACAAGCATGATATTGGGCAGTTGAGCAGAAGATGTGGGGCCTGTGACAAGTTCTTGCACATGAGAGCAGAGTAGAACATGGGTCTCCATTATGGGGTGTAACTAGGCAGCACAATGGTGCAGCTGCTGCCTCACTGATCCAGCAAGCCAGGTTCAGTCCTGATCTTGGGTTCTGTCTGTGAACATGTGGGATTCTTCCAGGTGTTCCATAGAAACATTGAAAAATAGGTGCAGGAGTAGGCCATTCGGCCCTTTGAGCCAGTACTGCCATTCAATATCATCTAAAATCTGTACCCGTTCCTGCTTTTTCCCCATATCCCTTGATTCCTTTAGCCCTAAGAGCTAAATCTAACTTTTGAAAACATCCAGTGATTTGGCCTCTATTGCCTTCTGTGGCAGAGAATTCCGCTGTCCTCCAAAACCCCAAGGATATGAAGATTGTTAGGATGGCTGCTGTGAATTGCCCCTAGTGTGTGAATGAGTGGAAGAATCTGGGAGAGTCGGTCCACACACGCTGTTGTATCCCTCTGTTCTTGCGCCCTCCATAATTAAATAACGACTGGTTTTATGTAGAGCCCTGTTGTCAGATTTGCAGCCTTACTAGAGGGCGGGTCCCGCCTCAACAGCGTGGTTTTTGGTTGAGGCATGCATTTATGATGCGTGCTTAACAACCTCAAGTGTGACAAAGCACGCCCAAAGTGAGTGTTGCAATTGAAGTAAGCTTAAAAAAAATTATTATCAAAAAATACTTTATTCAAGAAATAAATATATACAAAACATGTTCCTTCCAAAACTCCATCCGACATTCTCGGAGGCTATACATACATTCAATACACCAATTACATAAAATTACCCCCCACCCTAGCCGCTCATGTGGCCCACTGGCGTGGAATCCCTTCCTAAAGTAAACGTGGCAACAATGAGCACAGGGCACGTCACCACTGGCGCTGCCGGCACATGGACTTGCGGGCAGGGCAGGTGTGCAACACTTGTGGTAGACTTACTGCGTTCACGCTCTCTCCCTGGCCTCCAATCCAAATTGAATTGCCTATCCTGCTGCAGTTTGTCAATCGCCAGCCGAAGCGCCGGAGACAAAAAAAAACACGTCGAGTCCTGCCTCGAAAAAGCGGCAAGTGTGGAAGAGTTTGCCCTGCACGAGCGAGGGTGGGGAGTGGCCACACCATTGTAAATTAAACTGGAGAATTGCAGTGAAATTAACCTTCAAAAGGTGCAAGGATTGCAGAAGGAAACAAAAAAAATATAACGTAGTCGCTGGGAGCCCGAGCAAATGCAACCCTTTATCTACTCCTCCCACGACTTGTAGTAACCTAGGGCGCTACATCTGAGAACAGGTCTTGACTTGGAAGCTCTGCCCGGCTCCGCGACACCGTTGTTCCAATTCCGAACCGTGGGCTGTTGTTTTTTAAAGACACCGCCAACGTCCTTAACGGAGGGAGAGAGGATGAGCACCACGCCGAGTACAGACTCCAGGAAAAGCAGCTATGGGGACAGCCTACGAGATGAGACAGAATCGTCACATCAAGTAACCATGCTTTAACCTTACGGACGCTCTTCAGCCATTCATTTTCTTTAATGTTATTGTGGTATTCTGGGCTGGTCCCATATCAGGGGGGCGGCGGCGACTAAAGCCCTCCTATGCACGCACCTTTCCAAAGTCATCCCAATGGCTTCCAAAGTATCCAATTCCTCTAGGAGAGTTGGAGTCGAGAGAGAGGGCAATAAAAGGGTCTGAGGAGGAATGCGGGATAACTTCCCTTACAGGGTTTGATGGAATAGCACAGCTTGTAGGAGCTCAGCTTAAGGGACCTGTGTTTGTACATTTTCCCTGTGAGTCCGTGGGCTTCCTGCAACTTCCTCCCTCGTCCTAAAGCGGTGGGGTTGTAGGTTAATTGGCTTCTGTAAATTGCGCCCCTCCCCCCAGTATATATAGGTGAGTGGAAGAATTAATGGGGAGTTGAGGGGAACGTGGCGGCCACTAAAATGGGAAGAGTACTGGGTTAGCGTAAATGAATGCTTGACGAACAGCAGGGTGTCGGTGGGCCGAAGGGCCAGTTTGCTTGCTGTATGACGCCTTGAGAGTAGTGTGGTAAAGCTAGAACTCCATCAAACACTGGTCTGGCTGCACTATACAGTTCTGTTTACTACTGTAGGAAAGATGCATCAGCACTGGAAATGGGTAGAGGGGGTGACCTATGAGTATATAGAGGTTGCAGAGCGTTAACTATGAGGCAAGAATGATGGCTGGAATTGTATTATTTCAAGTGAAGGGGGCTGAGGGAAAATGTACTCTTGATTATAATTTCTATTTATGCATTTATATTTTAATTTACCCTTAAGTTGTGGAATATAATAATGTATGTTTATAATTAATTAGAATACAATGTATTATAAAATAATATTTTATATTTTTGTTTTATATTAATGTAAAATAAAATATAAAGCCTCATCTGGTTGTAGGGAAGGGAGTCATGAGAAGAGTGACTAATCTGGGGAGCAAAGTTTTATTGGGTGGAGATTTCACTGGAGGGTCTGTAATTATATAGAGCCTAAGTAAACACCACACCAAGATTCTGGTCTGGTTATCCAGAGAAGCATATACAGAGAAACTCCAATTATCTGCTTTCCAAGCATTCATAAATTCCAATGATTTAGCATCTGGCTCACCAGCTGATGTTTTCTGTGCTTCCTGTCCACTGACTGGAGTCCTGGTTCCTGCATTCCCCACTAAATCAATCTGGATCTTTCCCGAGTTCCCTTTAAACTTTAAATTCTCTCCAGAAGGAACTTTTGTTCCCCCACCTCCCAGATAGAACATCAAGAGTACGTTCTCTCCCACCCTGTCTCTTGTAAAGACGCCATCCCCTACTCACAATTTCTTCATCTCTGCTGCATCTGCTCCCAAGATGAGGCTATCCATTCTAGGACAACCAAGATGTCCTCCTTCTTTAATAATCGCGATTTTGCCGCTGCTGCCGTGGATGAATCCCTCAACTACATCTCTATGTCCCGTATTTCTGCTCTCGCTCCTACCTCTGCCAGATGGAATGAGGATGGGTTACCCTGGTACTTACCTTTCAACCCACCAGCCTCTGCACCCAATACATAAATCTCTGACATTTACACCACTTTCAATGTGATCCCATCACCAGTCATATCTTCCCATATGCACCTCGTTCTGCACCCTTCTGCAACTCCTTGGTTCACTCATCCCTTCCCATCCAGACCACCCTCTCAGCAGGTGCTTACCCCTGCAACCACAGAAGATGTAACACCTGTCCCTACATCTCTTCCCTCACCTCCCATCCAGGTATCCCAACAGTCTTTCTGGTGCGATAGAAGTCCACCCGCGCCTCCTCTAACTTCATTTACTGCATTTGGTGCTCCTGATGTGGGCTCCTTTACGTCAGTGAGACCAAGCACAGACTTGGCAACCCCATCCCATGCAGGACACTGTCACTGCACTGCGTAGCTCCTTCAGTGACAGACTCCTTCACCCCAAGTGCGTGAAGGAGAGATATAGGAGGTCCTTCCTTCCCGCTGCTGTGAGACTGCTCCCAGCAGACGAGTCAACAGTAACAGTAAAGGAATACACAGTAAACTGATGACAATTTATCCTTGTCTTTACTTTTATTTATAATGAATGATCTCTTGCCACTGTAACACTGCAAATTTCCCCAGTGTGGGACGAATAAAGGAATATATATATTCCATCTATATCCCTTCCTCTAGCTTCACAGTTCATGCCTCTTTTCTCCTTACCTCACAGCCTTTTGTTTTCTTCCCATCTTGGGCCTTTGTCACCCTTCTGCCAATCAACGCTCACTGACCTGCTGACTAACTCCAGCACTTGTGGTCTTTCCTTTCTTTAAATTTACCAGGTTCACTGATATGTCACTGCATAACATCTTTAAAACAAAAGTGTATTATGAATGCATTGGAGGATTACCATCCGATAGTCCAGAAAATCTGCTGGTCCGGAATCTCCTGTGTACACAAGATCTCCTGTGTACTTGCTTTAGAAGGAATGCAGTTAAGATTTACCAGACTTCATAGGAGCGTTGGTCTGTCATTTTGAGTAACTCAGAACTCTATTGTCCAGTGCTTGGAAGAATGAGAGGGGATCTTATTGAAACATACATAACTCATAAGTGTGCTCAACAGCTTAGTTAAGGCAAGCATCATTCCCCAAAAGGAGTCTGGAACTAGAGGTCACGGTCAAGAATAAAGATGAGAACATGTCGGGCTAAAATAAGGAGACATTTCTTCACAAGAATGGCAAATCTTTGGAATTCTCCACACAGAACCAAAGTGGAGAGATTTCTGAATCTTCAAGGAATCAACACACACAGGAAAATGGTGTGCAGCTAGAAGATCACCAGTAAAATCAACATTCCTGTGGGGCCAAATGGCCTATTCTCTCCCATTCTTTATCTTCTTATGAATATCACGTAATATCTGGAGATGTCTAGCAAAAGATTTGGCACCTGGCTCTGGAGCTGAGGAGCTGCACTCGAGAACCAGACACATCTTTGTTCAAGTATAACTACAAGATGAGCATCCACCTGCCAATGTAGAAAAATGCCCACACCTGGCCCATCCATTAAAAGCAAGAAAACCCCAAACCACTTATTATCTTTCTGTCAGTGAACTCAATCATCAGCAGAGCAATGGAAGTTATGTCAACACTGCCATCATGAGGCATTCACCAGTAAGTGGTTCAGTGTGCATGTGTGTTCTGACCTGACGAAGGGTCTCGACCCGAAACGTCACCCAATCCTTCTCCCCAGAGCAGTCACCATACCAGGCTGAGATACAACCTGCCAGAGTATTTACTGTGGCTCATCTAGAAATTCGAGAAAATCTTTGTCGACATGCTGAATCTTCTTAGATACCAAAGAAAGTAAATATTCTGGTATACTTCCATGCTCACTGCATCAGTGTGAAGGGACCAAGTTAAGTTGCTGACGATATGGAAACCTAGGAACTTGAAGCTGTTGACCATCTCTACAGCAGCTCCATTGGTGAGGACAGGCTTGTGTCCACCCCATCGTTTCGTTGGTTCAACAACCAGCTCTTTTATCTTGCTAACAGGAAAGGCCAGGTTGTTGTTCTGATGCCCTGATTCCTATCTGTTTTCTACACTCCGCCTCATCATTGTTGTTGAACCAGCCAACAACAGTGTTGTCACTTAAAGATCAAGTTGGTGTTATATTTGACTCACAGTCACAGGTGTACAGGAAATAAAGAGGGGACCGAGCCACACAACCAGTGTTGAGGGTCACGGTAGATGAAACACTGTGACCAATTTGAATCAACTGGTCAGGAAGTCCAAAATTCAGTGGCAGATGAGGGCCCCAAGGACCAGGTCTAGGATTTTAGAGATGAACTTATTCTGTATTGCGGTGTTGAAGGCTGAGCTGGAGTCAATCAATGGCATCCTTAAGTAGCTGCTTTATTGTCAATGTGAGCCAGAGCTCAACGTGGTGCAAGGGAGATAACGTTGACCCAATCTGGATGCAGATTGTAAAGTGTCTAGATTGGCCAGGAGACCAGAACAGATGGGAGCTATTACCAAGCTTCATGATGGTCCGCGGTAGTCATTGAGACAGTTCATTGTACATTTCTTGGGGACTGGAATGATGAATGTTTCCTCGAAGCAGATGGGGAAAGCAGACTATTGACAGGTTGAACGTGTCGGAGAAGACTATGGCTAGTTGAATGGTGCACAATTTCAGAACCTGCCCAGGATTCCCTCTCGCCTGGCTGCTTTCTGAGAGTTTACCCTCGTGAAAACAGATCTGACTTTGGCCACTGACATGTATGAGACAGAGCCAGTGGAAGATGGGAGGAGGCGCTTTGGTGGAATTGTTTGTCTTTTCAAAACAGGCATAAAAGGCATTTATCTGGCAGATATGCATTGTTGCCTGGGACCGCCCCTGATTTTGTCTTGCAGCCTATGGTGGTATTCAGGGCCTGCCACAGATGCTTGATTGAATTGAGCCTCTAGCTTGATCTGGAATTGTACCTATTTCAAAGACTGTGTACAATACGTCTGAAGGTGATAGATTCTCTAGATCAGGGCTGTCAAACTCATTTTAGGTGACGGGTCGGAATGGGCAAAATGCGGCTTCATGCGGGCCGCATCAGTTGTGCACGCGTGATCGCTCGCATGCTCCCACAGCTTTCGTTGCCTTTGTTTTTTCCAACCTGCTCTCATGTGTCTCAGTCTCTGCTATAACTACAAAGTGTTTCTCTTTACGAATTTCATTTCTTATGAAGAAGATTGCCTAGCAAGTCAAGTCAAGTCAAGTTTATTTGTCACATACACATACACGATGTGCAGTGAAATGAAAGTGGCAATGCCTGCGGATTGTGCACAAAAAAGAATTACAGTTACAGCATATAAATAAAGTTAATAAGTTACTATAGTGTAGACAAAAATTTAGTCTCTGGAGTTATAAAAGTTGACAGTCCTGATGGCCTGTGGGAAGAAACTCCGTCTCATCCTCTCTGTTTTCACAGCGTGACAGCGGAGGCGTTTGCCTGACCGTAGCATCTGGAACAGTCCGTTGCTGGGGTGGCAGGGGTCCCTCATAATCTTGCTTGCTCTGGATCAAGCATTACTTTTATGATTGGTATTAACTTACAGTCGTAAAGTTGTGATGAGAGAGAGAAAAAACAATGCTATTTTGGCTAAGATTGTTTTGGGAGCAACACCCTTTCCAGTAATAAACCATTTGAAATCGAACATTAGCAGACACAAATGTAGACCTAACAAAACAAATTGTAAACGTTGGCTACACAACTGCACCTAATTTTTATTAGCCTGCTTCCAGCAATCAAACTCAGACAATGCACAGTTAGCTTCTAATTTTTAATGAAGTGATCACATTTACAATAATAGAATAGAAAATGAATGAATCGCAATATTACGACATTCAATATTTCATAATGCATTTGGCTTACATGTCGCAGTGCATTGAACAGTGTCACTCATTTTTCACTTGTTGCTTCCAGACACCTGACATCTCAGGGACCAGTTTCTGGGCAGTTGTGATTTTCATAATGTCATTTAGATGTCTGTGTGTCAGCTGCGAGCGCGGTTTGGATTTGTTAATGTTCATTATGGAGAACGCTTGCTCACAGAGATATGTTGTCCCGAACATGCAAAGGATCTTTGAGGCAAAGTCTGTCATCTTGGGATACATCGGCCCCAGGTATTGATAGAATGAGTCCAGACCCACAGTCTCAAATTTATATTTCAAAGCCGAGTTACACTGAACTTCAATGAGTTCCATTTGGAGTTCCTCCGGCACATCTGAAGCTGCGTTGACGGCAAACGGCGAGCAAAATAATGAGAATTCCTTCTCCAGCTGAGTGAAGACTTGAAAACTATTCTGAAACTCACTTTGCAGTCATGATATTTTGTCCTTGTACCTGTCCATGCTGTCATTATTCCCATGAGCGACACGCACAGACTGCAGAGGGGAAATGAGCTGGGTTGCTCCGGGATAGTTGCATCTCCCACAGGACTAATTTAATTTGAAAGGCACGAATGCTGTCGTAGTATTCCGTAGCAAGTTTGTTGCGGCCTTGCATGTTAACATTAAGCACATTTAAGTGCTCTGTTATATCCACCAAAATGCAAGATCACGAAGCCAGCCTGGGTCATCCAACTCTGCCACTAGCTTCCCTTTCTCGTTCATCAATAATCCAATTTCTGCACGTAATTGAAAAAACCGTTTGAGCACAACCCCTCTGCTCAACCAGCGGACTTCAGTGTGGTAGGGTAGGCTGTGTCCAATATTACTTTCGGACACAAGAGTGTCAAATTGCCAATGGTTGAGTCCCTTGGCTCTAATAAAATTAACCGTTTTGATGACTTCATCCATGACATTGTCCATTTTCAGGCTCCTGCTACATAACGCCTCTTGGTGTATAATACAATGAAAATTCCAGAATTCCTGCTCTGGATTCTCTGAACTTCCTCTCGGAGTTTCACAACACCTGCCTTTTTTTTCCCGGCCATCTGTTGCCACCCTGACAACGTGACTCCTGTCAACCCCCAGTCTGTCCAAGGCCTCGACTAGGCTGGAGAAAACGTTGTTCGCCGTTGTGTTGTTTGTCTTGGGAACCATCTCCATAAACTCCTCGGTGACGGTCAAAGATGCATCAACACCACAAATAAATATTCCTAATTGAGCTACATCAGTCACGTCAGTGCTCTCATCAATTGCAATAGAAAAGGCAATAAATGACTTCAATTTGTTTTTTAGTTGACTGTTCAAATCTCCTACAAAGTTCCCGATTCTATCTGCCACAGTATTTCTTGACAAGCTGATATTACCAAAAGCCTGTCCCTTCTCAGGGCACACCATCTCAGCTGCCGACGTGCTTGCTTTGATGAATTCCTCCTCTGAGCGTGGCTTCGACACAGCAGCTATATTGTTGGCAATAATGTAGCTCCATCATGAGTCTCTCGACTTTTGGTGAACACTGCTCTTTTTTTCAGAGCTGCTTCAAGCTCGTTTACCTTTTGCGTTCGGAGTTGTCTGTCCCGCGTACGTCATATTTGTCTCCGTGTGACATCTCATAGTGTCATAGAAACATAGAAAATAGGTGCAGGAGGAGGCCATTCGGCCATTCGTTTTGCCACAGCCACTGTTGCGAGCATATCAGACACACATGTTTGCCATTGACCTCACAGAAGAAAAAAAAGATCTTTCCAATTATCGTTGAATATCCGACCTTCGATGTCAACTTTTCTTTTCTTGGAAAGCATTTTGAACCGCAACAGCAAACAGTCTCAGCCTTGCTACAGGTGTTACTTACCTGAGTACTCTGTGTGTTTATACTGTGTCTGACGACGTAAGTGGGGCCCTAGTGGTCTTTAGTGCAAGGTGGTAGGTAGGTGCTTATGCCCAGCGGGTGGTTAACTGCCGCCTATTGTTTTCTAAGTACACAACAAGCCGGCACGCTCGGACAGCGGTGGGAGAGAAAGCGGCGAGAGAGAGAAAGCAGCAAAAGAGAGAGAGCGGCGAGAGAGAGCAGCTGCTGTACAGATACATAATAAATGGTCGTGAATATACTATTTTTCCCCCAAATCATCCTGCCGGTTGGATTGGACCCCTTCGTTTGACACCCCTGCTCTAGATCATTGACCGTCTCCGGTACGCGGTTGGCATTGATGGCACTGCCCTGAGCTGGTTCGCTTCGTACCTCAAAGATAGGAGTTTCGCCATCAACATAGGCAGTTATTCCTCTGCTCCAGCTAGCCTCTCCTGCGGAGTTCCACAAGGCTCCATCCTAGGCCCCATTCTCTTCTCTCTATACATGCTCCCCCTTGGCCAAATCATTCAAAGGCACGGCATTTCTTTCCACTGCTATGCCGATGACACTCAGCTTTACCTCCCCCTGAAACCCAACAACCAGTCAAATTTAAACAGCCTCTTACACTGCCTTGAGGACATAAAATGTTGGATGGCACAGAACTTCCTCCAATTAAATGAGAGCAAGTCTGAGGTCATCCTATTCGCCCCCCCCCCCCCCCCCCCACTCCATCAAATTGATAACAGGCAGTCTTGGAAGTCTATCCTGCCTAGTCAAACCGCATGTCAAAAACCTCGGCATGATATTTGACTCTGCATTAAAATTTGATAAGCAAGTCAACGCTGTGGTAAAAGCCAGCTTCTTCCAACTTCGAACCATAGCTAAAATCAAACCTTTCCTCCAATTCGACGACACAGAAAAAATCATTCACGCTTTCATTTCCTCCCGCCTAGACTACTGCAACTCCCTATACACTGGGATCAGCCAATCTTCCCTGTCCCACCTGCAACTGGTCCAAAACGCCGCAGCGAGACTCCTGACGGGTACCCGTAAAAGGGACCACATAACCCCGATTCTGGCCTCTCTCCACTGGCTCCCTGTACGGTACAGAATCAACTTCAAGCTCCTCGTATAAAGCCCTAAATGGACATTCCCCCAATACATCAAAAATCATCTAACCCCCCTCTCTAACTCCAGGTCCCTCAGGTCGGCCGACTTGGGGCTACTCACTATCCCGCGGTCTAGGCTTAAGCTCAGGGGTGACCGCGCTTTTGCGGTTGCAGCTCCTAGACTGTGGAACAGCATCCCTCTCCCCATCAGAACTGCCCCCTCCATCGACTCCTTTAAGTCCAGGCTCAAAACCTATTTCTACTCCCTAGCATTTGAGGCTCATTGAGGAGGCGCTGTGAACTGTTTGTGTGCTACTGTATGTTTCATTTTTTTCCTTAGTACCTAATCAGATGTACAGCACTTTGGTCAACGTGGGTTGTTTTTAAATGTGCTGTACAAATAAAATTGACTTGACTTGACTTGACTTTCAGAGGGAGGGAAGGAACCTGAAGAGATTGAATCCAAAGCTGGTCTTCACCTTGATCTAGGCCCCAAGAGGCAGTTTAATGTAATGCATCCTCACCGTCCATCTGTCTCCAAGGCAGCAGCTCCCTTTCTCAGTGTCACTGGACAATGCAGGAGTGACTCTGCTCTTCATTCAAAGCATTGCAGTGCATTACAACACAGAAACTGTTAGTCTCTGCTGAATGTAGTGCCTGTCCACGCTATCCCATTAGGCCTGCAACACTGTCAACCTTTCATATCCAAATGCCTTTTAAACATTGTAATTGTATCTGCCTCCTCCACCTCCTCTGGTATCTCATTCCAGATATTCACCACCCAGTGTGTGAAAAACCTACCTCTCAAAATCCCATTAAGTTTCTTCCCTCTGACCATAAACATTCAAGACTCCCCTGCCCTGAGAAAAATGGTCTGACTAGGATAGACTATCTGAAAGAACCCAGTGGGTCAGGCAGCATCTGTGGTGGTAGAGAGATGGTTGAGGTTTTGGGTTGAGACTGCATCAGGACCTGGACCCACTGAGTTTCTCCAGTAGTCTGTCTTTTTTTGCACCAGATTTCAGCATCTGCAGTCTTCTATATCTCCACTCTTAATGTCTGTTCTGTCTCCCTCATAAATTTACAACCTCACTAAGGTCACCACTCAGCCTCTCGTGTTCCAGGTAGAATATACTCCTGCCTGTATAATCTTCCTCATCATATAATCTGAGGCATCAAAGAAACAAGCCAGTATGGACCTTTTGATCTGCATGTGAGACGAATGGTTGGGCGTCAGGGAGTGGTGGCAAGAGGTGCAAAATGGTGAGGAAAGCCACCTATCAGAATGAGGGCAGATGGACAACTGTTACTGTAGAGCATTAGCGAGCAGGACCCCCAAAATACAGAGTTTCAATAGAGCAAGATAGAGACTCACAATGATCAATTCTTATTCTGTTAACCCTTCATCTTTCAGGAACATGGGGATGGCGAGGTTCGCAAAGTAAGTTTTGCTGTTCCATATTTCTCTCACAATCTGTAATGTGTTCTTCCAGTTACGGTGCTGTTGTTCAAAGTTAGGGGAAAAATTCTTGTTTCCTGGTCCAAAAGTCTGGGCTCAGTTCCGCGCCAGTGACCTAAGCTCAGAACTTGAGTTGGCTGTTCAGGGTCAGCTCAGTGGAGCAGCAGGTAGAGCCGCTGCTTTGCAGCCCCAGAGCCCCCCGGTTTGATCCTGACTTTGAGTGCTATCTGTGTGGAGTTTGCACATTTTCCCTGGGACTGCACAGCTTTCCTCAGGTACTCCATATTCCGCCATGTCTCGAAGACGTACGGGTCGATGTCTTAGTTGATTACTGTAAATTGCTCTTAGTGTGTGGATGAGGTGGGAGTTGACAAGAATATAAAATAGAATTCAATAGGATTAGTGTAAATTGGTGATTAGCGGTCAGCACAGACCCAGTGGACTGAAAGGAGTGTTTCTGTGCTGGATCTGTCTTTGACTGTACTGGGAGAGAGGAGTATTTGGGATTAAGTTAAACTGTGGTTGCTTCTTTGCTGGGCGAAAGTAAAATATTAGTGATTACACCATTTCAAATAGAGGCAGGGAGTGACCACTGGTATCAGGCTTCAGTTAATTTATCTGGTCACTTTCACGTTGATAACTTCCTCATTAGCAAAGACCCGAGGAGGCATTTTCAATGGAGAATTGGCCATGATCGCAGTGAAATGGCCGTGCAGGCTCACAGCGCCGAACTGCCCATTCCTGCTCCTATTTCGGTGTCTGGCAGTGATCACAGTTTCCTTTGTGATTTGCAAAAGATCGGGGAAAGGGAAATCACGGAAAAGGGCAGAGAAATGGGACAGGTTGATTGTTCATTGAGATTTTATACTCATTTTAATTTTCATATTTTCATAAATTATAGATAAGACCATTAGGCACATCAAGTCTGTGACAATGCTCAGTGCAATCCCATTAATCCCATTCCTCAATTTATCACCTACCTGTCTCACCAGCCCATCAACTATGGCTGATTCTCCCATCACACACCTACACTAGTTACCACTGACTTGCACATCTTTGGGACATAGGAGAAAACAGGAGTATCTGGAAAAAACCCATCTGATCCGAAGAGGAATGAGTAAACTCCACTCGACAAACCTGTGGGTCAGGATCGAACCCAGGCCTCTAGAGTTGGACCACTTTGTGTTTTATTTTTAAAAAATCTTACCTGGAGGTGGGTTTCACGTCAGTAAACTGTGGTTTTTGATTAACTGTAAAGATTACAGGTAAAGCTCACCAGAACACAGCTTTAAGGTCAAACCACTTTTATTTTACCCTTGTGTAATCACCCTCCCAAGACTCTTTAGGCCTGTAATGAATATAGAGCAGGAAAGATGGACTAGTTATACTTCCTCTACCTACCCCTGTCCACACACTTAGGCATAGATTGGGTGAATACATACAATCTAAAAACAAAACACAACATAACCCAAATTGGTTCCCATCAAAGGCAATTCTATTAATTGACCTGCTTTATGCTTTTTAGACTTCTGCAGAACCCCCTGCCGAGGAGGCCAATATGGTGAGTGATTTTGGTTAAGAATACAGCCTAGGATTAACTTTGTGAAATCTTGCTACACTTATATTGCAACAGGTCAAAATTGTCCTCTTGGCTCTGGACTTCATGGGGACATCCTGAGGTCAGGGAACTGGAAACGAGGAATTCATGAATATGTGATATAGGAGGTCATTCAGCCCATCATACCTATGCTAGTTGAAGAGGATCTATCTAACCCACCTCCCTTTATCCCTGCACGTTCACATCCATCAACCTACTAAAATATGGTGATAGTTTTTGCCTTTACTTACCCTCTCAGGCAATGAGTTCCAGAGTCACATCACCCTTTGAGTGAAGGGAATCTCCCCCTTGCAGCTCTCCAACTCTGCAAGGTCCAATCTCCAATCGCTCTAAATCTTTCCTGGATTTTCACTTGTCAGTGATGGGGAACATTTCCTTATACAAGCCCTGTTTTAGCCCCAGCCTTCTCTACTCTATAGGAAACAACCCCAGATCAATCCTTCCTCGAAGCTGCGGTTTTCCAGCCTTGTTCAATTCTGCATCCACTCCAATGCAACAGTATATCTCCTGCAATGTAGTGACCAGAACTCAGCATTGCATTCAAGCTGTGGGTTAACAAGCATTGTATGATATACCTCTTCTATAATGCGCCTTGATTAGTAAAGGACTAGTGACTTATTGATCTTATTGACCTCCCTATTTATTATGTACTCTCTCTCATTGCCACTCCCCAAATGCACAACCTCACATATCTCTGGGTTAATTTTTATTTGCCATTTTTCTTCCCAACTGATCACACTATCTAAACTTTCCCTTCCCACCACACGGCTAAGTTTTATGCACGTCATCCCTGAGTTATGAATGCCAGATTTACGGACACCTTGTACATGCGAATGAGTGTTTGTGAATCTGATGGGATGAATGGGGATGGAATTGCCGGCTTTAACGGATCTGCAGGCATCTTCTGCCGGGTGGGAACGGGGCATTTAGAGACATAGAAAATAGATGCAGGAGTAGGCCATTCGGCTCTTTGCGTGCCTTCTCTCCCCACCCCTCACCCTCAGCCACAACAATCAAAGGTTGGACCGAGCCGAGCAGGGCTGGGGCACCGAGCGGTCTCACCCGCTCACTTACTGAGTCACGGTGGTCACTCTTCCCGTGTCTGCTCATGCTCTCGTTACAGCCATTTCTGCGACCCCCTCCTGCGCTCTTTTTGTTCATTTCTGACTTACAAACAGTTCACATCACAAACTGCTCTCAGGAATGGAACCCTGTCCTAACCTGGAGACAGTCTGCAGCAAATCATGCCTCTACATTTTGATCTAGATCATTTAAATCGACAACAAATTATGGCAGTTAAGTCCCGTGCTGCATTATGTTGATACAACCCGTGGTCTAATTATTTGCTTGTGGATTCTTCAGTTGCTCCCCAGGTTCCGGGTTGTCGCTAAAAAGGTGGTGGTGATGTGTCGGGTCTGCATGCTCCTGCGCGTGTCATCCATAGCCTTCATGGAGGTTTGGGCAATGTTGACAAAGTATGGCAGCAAGTCACAGACTGAAGAGGTGAGAACATTCCCCGCTCCTTTAGTTTAGAGAAACAGCATTGTAACAGGTTCCTTCAGCCCACTGCGTTTGTGCCAACCAATGATCACCCATACATTAATTCTATTCTACACACTAGGGACAATTTACAGACGCCAATTAACCTACAAACCTGCAGGAAGGAACTGCAGATGCTGGTTTAAACATTTTCACCTTACAAACAACTAACAATGGCCTTTCCTTTATTATCATTACTTTTTTGCATATCTTTCATTCATTGTCCTTTATCTCACTACATCATTGTCTATATCTATCATTTCCCTTATCCCTAACCAGTTTGAAGAAGGGTCTTGACCCGAAATGTCACCCATTTCTTCTCTCCAGAGATGCTGCCTGGCCTGCTGAGTTACTCCAGCTTTTTGTGTCTATCCTCATCCCACTTGCCTGTCTGCAGGGAACCAATCACTCCGTCTCTTCTTCTGATATCCCATCACCGTAGCCTGCTGGCCAGCACTTGGGCCCAACTGAGACGGAGGAAGAGGAAAATGATGACAGTAGGCCCAGATATCTGGACCCTGAGTGACGGTAATGTCCACAACCACCTCCTCTCCCTCATTGAATCAAGGAAACTGTTTACAAGAATCTAGATACTGCACTGAGTCAGAATCAACACCGCACTGAACACGGTCCCTTTCAGCATCCTAGGCTCTCTCTGTTCTTCCCCCTAGGGCTTCCCTTGGGCTGTGAAAGTATTAACCATGGTCACGTTTTATCCCTTCTTCCACAGGAACAGAGAGAAAGCAGCAAAGCTGCGTTTGACCTTCAATACTTCAAGATACAGCATGTAAGTAGCCCCCTTGCATTTCCAGCTTTGACAAGCACTGGGACCGGGACAAAGGCAAGAAAATGAAGGCAGTAGCTGAACGGCCTTTGTGTTTTGGTTGAAAAGGCAGTGAGGTGAAATGTACAGTCCAAAACCTTTCCTCAGAACAAATCAGAACCGGATAGGTTCAGATTATAAAGAGTTACGTTGTAATTTCCACTTTTAACTATTCAGCTCAACCGAGTATTGTTAGTGTTTATGCTCAACACAAACAGTGTGTCCAATTTAATGCTTCCACCATATTTCCACTCCTTTCCGTATCAGATCTTCAATTTTGGCTTGGTGATTAAGCTGCCCAGAAAGAAGCTTGAGCACAAAGTGCAGGGCGAGGCAGTGCAGTACTGGCAAGGGTGCTGATTTCTGGAATCAGATGGAGTGACCCCTCTCTGCCCTCTCAACTATGGTAAAGGAGTGAAGGGGAGTCCGCCACACCTGGCTTATTCTTATCCATGCAACGGAAATGTGGGTGATGCCTCATCTCCATTCTTCAGTAGGCTCACAGATCTACATGTTCATTGAGAAAAAAATTCCTGAACACATAACAGATTGTGCCTCATGCAAGCCCTTGGCATAACAGCAGTCCCCCAGTCAATATTTGGAAAGTTAAAATGCCTTCCTATTATTTTTGCAACTGTCTGTGATCTCCTGAAATATTTCTTCCTCTAATTTGCATTGACCCTTAGGGGGCCTATAATCCCATCAAAATGATCACTCCCCTCTTATTTCTCGATTCCATCGTTATAGCCTCACTGGACAATCCCCCAGAAATATCCTGTCTAAATACTGTGTGATATACTGCCTAATCAAAAAATGCATCAACCCCCTTGCTCTCTTTACTCCTACATCTATCCCTCCTGTAGCATTTGTACACCTGGATATTGAGCTGTCAGTCCTGTTCATCCTTCATCCACATTTCAGTAATAGTAGCCATTTCCAGATGCTTATGCATGACCTGAGTTCATGTGCTTTGCCTACCAGGTCTGAAATGAATGTAGTTTACAACATTTTCTTCCCTCGCTGTCTGCTGTGTTTAGTTTAACCTTCTCATCTGCCTATTGAGAAATGCAGCACAGTAGCAGGTCCTTCAGCCCACTGATTCCATCCTGACCATCAGCCACCCATTTACACTACTCCTACACTAACCCCATTCTCCCCACATTCTATCAACTCTCCTCATCTTCTAGCACTTAACTTCACACAAGGGACAATTCACAATAGCCAATTAGCCCACCATCCCACACGTCTTTGGGATGTGGGAGGAAACTGAAGCACCCAGAGGAAATCCACGCGATCGCAGGGAAAATGTACAGTCTCCGCGGAGACAGCAGTGAAGGGCGGATTGAACCCACGTCTCTGGAACTATAACCTCTACTAGCTGCGCCACTGCACCACCACATTTTTAGAGAAGGTGAGATGAGTTGCCTCCTTGAAGCGCTGCAGTCCTGCTTCCTGGGTAGGGTGTTGCGGGAGTTCTGCCACAAGACCTTCCTTGCTGTTAAGTAGATCAACAACATCCAAAGACTCATCAATCTGTTCCTCATCACCTGTTAAAGTACAAATCTCAGAGGATTCATTGTAATTGCTACTTATTTGTAACCCACAGAATAACCTTTCCAATAGAGAGATTCAGATCACCATGAAACTACCCGAGCAGCGGACGATGCACGAGCTGGAATTGCTTTCAGTTGTCCTGAGATCTTTGCTGAGCTTCAGACACTACAGAAAATCGTACCAGCTTTTGCTGGCAAAAATAATGAGATACGAACGGTAGGTGAGCAACATAGAGACATCAGTGAACAGGGGACTTGGCGCACTTTTCGAGTTTCAAAGAGTTTAAGTTCAAGCTGTATAGGGCTAGAGTGCTTTGTTGTATTTACTTTCTGTACCACAGCTAAATAACCACATAGTCAACTCAAATGCAAATTAGTAATTTATGTTCTTCAAGCGAGTCCACTCACCTATTCTCAAATTCCAAGTGGAGTTTCAAGGAAAAAGTAAATGGAAATGTGTCACAGTTATGCATGAACATCGAGCGTAGAATCGTACAGCACAGGAACAGGCCCTTTGGACCACGATCTCTGTGCCGACCGTGATGCCAATTGAGACTAATTGCATGTGATCTGTATCCCTCCACACCCTGCTTGTTCAAGTATTTGTGTTTTAGTACCTTTTAAATGTTGCCGTCATACCTGATTCCACAACATCCACTGGCAACGTGTTCCAGACACCCACCACTCTCTGTGTAACATAATTTCATGAATAACCTTTAGATTTACCCCCTCTCACCTAAAGGTTATGCTCTCTAGCATTTTATGGAGATAAAAGGACGATGGATTGTTTTACCTTGGCCGCAACAAATTCCTGCCGCATCCCAGTCCCGTAATGTTGTGCAGTCTTCTAATCTAATCTTAGATCAAAGATAGACACAAAGTGTTGAAGTGTCCACCCCCTCCTCCTCCCCTTCCCTCTCCCCCCCCCTTCCTCCTCCCCTTCTCCCTTCACTCCACTTCCAGTCTGAAGAACGGTTCCGACCCAAAACGTCACCCATCCTTTTTCTCCAGAGCTGCGGCCTATTCTAGTTACTCCAGCACTTTGTGTCCATCTTCGGTATAAACCAGTATCTGTAGTTGCTTCCTACTAATTGTAGATCAATTTAGTGGGAAGATTCAATTTGAATTTAATCAAGTGTGCTCCAGGTGATCTGGAGAGCAAACCCAAGAGACCTTTGACCAGCAGGTTTAAATGATTTTCCAACTGTAGAAAAATAATGAATCGCTCTAACTCTTGATTGGCAAATGGTTCAGGCAGGGGAGAGAAGATGGAGATAGTAGCAAAGGTTGGAGATGATGTGGAGGAGTGGTACAAATGGTGGAATCAGATAAGAAGGGAAGATGAGGATTGAAATGTAGATGCAGAGAGAAGGATGGTAGGGGAATGGGGTGGGGGAAGTGCACCTGAAGGGGGTAGAGGTGGTGTATGGAAAAGGAACTGGGTGACGGTGTGGGCGGGGGGAGGAATGGAACAAAGAGTGTGTGAGAGAGGACTTGGGTAGATGTGAAGGAGAAGGAAGTGGGGGAGGAGGGGATTACTTGAGATTGGAGAATTTAATGTTCATGCCATTGGATTGTAGACTATACAAACAAAATATGAGATTGTGTTCTTTCAGTCGCATGAGGTCTCACTCTGGCAGTGGAGGAGGCTGAAGCCAGACTGGTTGACTTTAGACTTTAGGGATACAGTGCAGAAACAGGTCCTTTGACTGACTGAGTCCGTGCTGACCACCGATCACCCTGTACACTAGCACTATCCTGCGCACTAGGAACAATTTACAATTTTACTGAAGCCAATTATCCTCCAAATCTGCACATCTTTGGGACGTGGGAGGAAACCGGAAATCCCAAAGAAAACCCATGTGGTCACAGTGAAAACGTGCAAACATCACATAGACAGCACTCGAGCTCTGGATTTAACCCAGATCTCTGGCTCCGTGAGGCAGCAACTGTACATCTGTGCCACTGTGCTGCCTGTTGGTCTGTAAATGGAAAGCGTATCGGAAGTGGTTTGCAACTGAGAGCTCCAGTTGGTCCTGGTGGACAGAGCGCAAGTGTTCGGCAAAATGTTCACCTGGTGTCTGCTTGGTCCCACACCAATGTAGTTGAGGCTTCATCGGGAACACTGAATGCAATAGAAGAGGTTGGAGGAGTAACCTTTGTCACACCTGGAAGGGAAGTTGGGATCCCTAGATGGAGATGAGGGAAGAGTTGTCGGGCCAACTTTTGCTTCTCCAGTAGTTGCTGGGGAAAGTTCCCAAGGAGGGGAGGAGTGGGTGGGGAGGGATGTGCAAATCAGGGAGTCATGGAGATGGTGGTCTGTGCTGAAAGCAGAAAGAGTTGAGGTGGGGAAGAAGTGACTCGTGGTGGGATCACGTTGAAATGGACAGAAACGTCAGAGAATGATGTGTTGGGTGAGGAAGCTGCAAGGGAGGGGGGGGGGGGGGGTGAAAGGTGAGGACCAGAGGAACTCTATCCCTATTCTGTATGAGAAGTGGGGTGAAGAGGTTAAAGTAAAACTGCAGGAATTTGAGGTAAAACAGGTGATGGCTCCATCCACAATTGTGGATGGGGGAATATATGTTTTCTGAAGTAAGAGGACATCTCAGATGTCTTGGAGTGGAAAGCTTCATCTTGAGAGCAGATGTGGCAGAGACTGAGAATCGAAAAAGGAATGACGTCCTTGCACGAGACAAGGTGGGAGGACGGGTTGTCGAGATAGCTGTGGAACCTACAGAGGACTAATCAGGCTTATAATACTGTAATTGCTGTTCACTGGGTTACCACATGATAAAGATAATGTTGGAGTGGATAACAAAATTCATTTGAGCTCTGAGGTTTGCTCCTGAGATGGACAACTCTGTCCTCATCGCCCACTTCCATTTCTCCATCATTGCTGGCCACGCTTCCTGCTCCGACAGTTCTATGCTGTGAAATTCCTCCTCTCTCCTCTGATGTCTCAGTCAAGCTCTTGCCTCTCTGACCCTATCACCTGCCTGGCTTGGAACGTTGCTATCAATGCCTCAGAAGGCAGTGGAGGCCAATTCTCTGAATGCATTCAAGAGAGAGCTAGATAGAGCTCTTGGGAATAGGGGTATGGGGAGAAGGCAGGAACGGGGTACTGATTGAGAATGATCAGCCATGATCACATTGAATGGTGGTGCTGGCTCGAAGGGCCGAATGGCCTCCTCCTGCACCTATTGTCTATTGTCTATTGTCTAATAATGCTCAATGGGTATTGTGGCTTTTGCTCAAAGTAGCTGCATTAGCGTGGTGGTTACTGTGCACAAATGATCTTGGGGGATGGTCCCAGTGGCACGAAGAGGGGAAGAGAATGAAGGATGGCTTGATAATGATGACTTTTGTGGTATATTTCCAGGTTCAGGAGGAGGAGGGTGATAATAAAGAAGGGTGATCCAGCACACAGTTTCTACTTCATCTACTCTGGAGGTGTCAGCTTCACCACGGACCAAGATGGGAGCAGTGCTTTTAAAGAGGAAACTCAAGCTGATTTGCGGAAAGGTGCCAGGTTTGGAGTGAGTATTCCCAGTGTGTGTTCACGCGGAGATGGGGAATTCGCTGGGTGTGTGTCCCTGTACATTACGGAGAACAGGAGAATTTGGCTGAAATTTGGAATTCATTAGGGTTGTAATTCTTGGAATGGTGAATGAGGAGCATAGAACATAGGACATCACAGGAACAGGTCCCTTGGCTCTCAATGTTTTTGCCGAACACAATGCCAAGCTGAGCTGATCTCATCTGTTTGTACATAATCCATATCCTTCTATTCCTTGCACTTCCACATGCCTATGTAAAGACCTTTTAAACGCCATATTTGCCTCCACCACCACTCCTGGGAATGCCTTCCAGGCCCCTACCACTCTCTATAAAAAAACTTGACAGCACATCTCCAGAAAAACTTTCCCCCGCTCACCGTAGAGCTTTGCTCTCTTGGGTTGGCCATTTCCACCCCAGGAAAATGGTTCTGATTGTCTACCCAATTTATGCCTCTCCTAATTCTATATACATATATCAAGTTTCCCGTGAACCTCTGATGTTCCAGAGAAAACTATCCAAGCTTATTCAATCGCTCCCCGTAATTGAAACCCTCTAATCCAGGCAGCATTCTGGGAAACTTCCTCTGCACCCTCTCCAAAGTCTCCACATCCAGGAGTTTACTGAAAGTGCAGTTCTAAATGAGAGTTCACTAGGCACGGAAAGATGAACCGCACTGAGTGACCTCCAGTGGCTGACACCACCGACATGATATGAATAAATGGGAAGCATCCCATGTGCTTCAGGAGTGGGCTCCACATGAAATCCATTGGTTTCTATTGCAGGAGATTCCCGTGCTGAAGCGCCTGCGAAGGAACTTCACTGTAGTTTGTGTGGAGGACACTGAGCTGCTGGTTGTGGACCGAGAGGACTTCTTTGCAAATAAACTTGACGAGGTGTTAGCAGAGGAAGCACACCATCGCTTCATTTTTTTCAGGTACTGTCACCCCTCCAGTTTTACGGTGAGCTGTCTTATTTTACTAATTCTTTTCCAAAAACTAAAGACAAATGCAACGTGTTTTCTGAGTTGGGATCTATTACCCATGAGGCAGTAGCCAAAGAGATCCTGAATTAAAATGGCTGAACCCAAGACTCGAGTGTAAAGCCTCTGTTAATTAGTTGTGTAGCTGTAATGGAGCAGGTTACAGAAAGGAAACACACTAACAAAACATGGTGTCAGATCGGGGCCTGTTTCAGGATTAGTTGAGAGGACGACAGCGGGCGGCGTTTATTAGTAATTACTACCGAGAGATGACTGTGCGGCCTACATTGTTTCCATCGATAGAGGGGCGGATTTATCAGGAACATAGATCAGCTAAAGCCCTCTAGGCAACTGAATTTTGAGGCAAGGGACCTGCCAATGGAGTGGAGACAATGGAGGGAGGAGTTTGAGTTCTATGTTGATTTGAGCATGGAAGGGAAGGATGACAAGACAATGAGGAAACTGCTAATGTACCTAGTTGGACTGCAAGGGAGAGAGTTCTACCAAATGCTCGAGACACGGACGCCGGAGGGCAACGTACAAGAGGTTACACTAGAGCAGGCTCTCGATGCTTTCGAACAGCATTGTCAACCCATGAGGAACGAGACCATCGACAGGTATAGATTCTTTATGAGGAGCCAAGAGAGAGGGGAGACTTTTGATTAGCTTTTAATAGAACTGAAGCTCTTGGCAGCTCATTGCGGTTTCAGAGAGTTGAAGGATTCACTGATACGTGATAGAATAATATGCGGCATAAGGGATGACATGCTGCGGGAAAGACTTCTCCGAGAAACCTCACTTGACTTAGAAAAGTGTGTGAAGGCATGCCAGGTTTCGGTGCTGGCCAAGGCCAGAGTTGATGTCCTGTTAGGGGACCAACAACAAGATGTCTGTGCAGTGAGACATAAGGGGAAACGATACCAGTCAACCATACAGTGCAAATACTGTGGATACAAACATGAGAGAAAGAGGGAGAAATGTCCGGCATATGGCAGGGAGTGTTTCAAATGCCATCAGAAAGATCATTTCGCCTCACAATGCACGGAAAAGCAGGGGCACCAGAAAAAATAAAAGAAAGGGAAAAAACCTGTGCATGCAGTGGAAGTAGAGAGTTCCAGTGATGAGTATGATGACAGTCAAGAGGTTGATGAAATTCACACAATGGAACTGCAACCAGAAGCAGTCAAAGCAGAAAGGGTGCACAGGGTTGAGGAGACTCAATTCCCAAAGAAAATCTTCGCGACCATGATGCTGAAAGGGAAGGAAGTAAAATTCCAGGTGGACAGTGGAGCCACATGTAACATCATTCCCAAGATGTATGCAAAGGATGTGGATGAAACCAAGCAAGTATTGTCCATGTACAACAATATGACAGTGGTGCCTCTTGGGAAAAGCAAGGTGAGACTGGTGATCCCAAAGAATGGAAGGAAATACAAAGTAGAGTTTGTAGTCTTGGAGGAAGACTGCATTCCAATCCTGGGAAGCAGGGCATCCCAGCAGATGGGGCTCATCTCAGTGTGTACAGAGAACATAATGACACTGAATGGCAGTGAAATCCCTCTGAACAAGGAAAGATTGATAGCGGAGTATGCTGATGTGTTTGAAGGGACAGGTAAATTTGAGGGCAAGTACCATCTGCTGGTAGCTGACACATAACGCCGGTGATCCATCCACCACGAAGAGTCCCTGTAGCCTTACGAAGTAAGCTGAAAGAGGAGTTAGGCAGACTAACAGAAGCGGAAATAATTGCCCCAGTAGTGACCCACACACCATGGGTATCCAGCCTCGTGTGTGTGTAGAAAAGCCCAATGGGAAGTTGAGAGTGTGTTTAGACCCGAGGGATCTGAACAAGGGGCTTAAAAGAAGTAATTACCCAATGACGACGATCGAAGATGTCCTCACCGACCTGAATGATGCCAAGGTCTTTAGCACGTTTGATGCCAAGAATGGGGTTTGGCATGTGGAACTGGATGATGAGAGTTCTCAGCTTACGACATTTAACACACCATATGGTAGATATAGGTGGAGACGCATGCCGTGTGGTCTGTCCACGGCCCCTGAGGAGTTCCAGCGACGACAGAACCAAGTGCTGGAGGGCCTGGAAGGAGTGAGGTCTGTTGCTGACGACATCCTAGTGTTTGGGAAAGGAAAAACGGCAGAGGAAGCAGAAAGAGACCATGACAGGAAGGTTAAAGCTCTGATGGAGAGATGTCGTGACCGTCACCTGAAGCTGAACATAGAGAAGGCAAAGCTAAAGATGAAGGAAGTCACTTTCATAGGACAAAGAGTCTCTGCTGCAGGACTGAAACCAGATCCAGGGAAGGTAGAAGCAGTGCTACAGATGCCTAACCCAACGGATGTCCAAGGAGTTCAGCGATTTATTGGGTTTGTTAACTACTTGAGCAAATTCCTTCCTGGATTAAGCGATCTATGTGAACCGCTACGCAAGCTGACACAGAAGGATGTAGTTTGGTGGTGGGCACAGGTGCATGACAGGGTGGTGATGGACATAAAGAAGCTAGTAACTGCCGAGCCAGTACTCAGATACTATGATTCATCCAAGGAGCTGACAGTACAGGCCGATGCATCAGAAACTGGACGGTGCGGCGCTGATGCAGGAGGGCCATCCAGTTGCCTATGCCAGCAGGGCCCTGACGGATGCGGAGACCAGATATGCACAAATAGTAAAAGAATTGCTGGCAGTGATGTTTGGTCTAGAGAGGTTCCACGTGTACACATATGGAAGGCCAGTGAATGTGCAGTCAGACCATAAGCCACTGGAGATAATCGCCACAAAACCACTTCATCGTGCACCAAAGAGATTGCAGAGGATGCTGGTGAGGATGCAGACTTATGATGTGACAATAAGATACAGACCAGGGAAGGAGATGCAGCTTGCAGACACACTGAGCAGAGCATATATTCAGACTAGCAAGACTGACAAGACCATGAGAGAACTGGAGACTGTAAACCTGGCAAGGCACATCCCAATAGCACAGCCTCTGCTAAATGGCATAAGGGATGCAACAGAAACAGATGAGACTATGCAGAAACTGCAAGAGGTGATCAAACGAGGCTGGCCAAAGAACAAGAGGGAGGTTGATCCAGAACTTATCTCCTATTTCCATGTGAGGGACGAGCTGAGTGTTGGAGATGGCCTCATATTTAGGGGAGAGAGCGTAATCATCCCTAAAGCCAGGAGACGTGACATGCTCACACGAGTACATGATTCCCACGTGGGGGTGAATGGCTGTATAAGAAGGGCAAGAGAATGTCTGCGCTGGCCCGGAATGAGTGTAGAAATCAAGGACTTCGTACAGAAATGTGAGACATGTCAAGCTCAAGGGAAAGAGCAACCAAAAGAAACACTGCATTCCCATGAAATTCCAGAGAGACCATGGGCGAAGGTGGGTGCAGATTTGTTCCACTTGGATGGAAGGAACTATTTGATCACTGTGGACTATTTCTCAGGATATTGGGAAATAGACTAGAGAAAACACTGGCAGTGAATGTCATCCATAAAAGTGTGGGAGGAAACCAGAGCGCCCGGGGAAAACCAACGCGGTCACAGGGAGAACGTACAAACTCTGTACAGATATCAATCGAACCCTGGTTTCTGGTACGTAAGTCAGCAACTCTACTGCTGTGCCACTGTGTCGCCCTACTCCTCTCTACGCAGTTGATGAACCAGGTGAAAGAAGGTTTCCTCCCACACTCCAAAGACGTACAGGTATGTAGGTTAATTGGCTGGGTAAATGTTAAAAAAAAATTGTCCTTAGTGGGTGTACGATAGTGTTAATGTACGGGGATCGCTGGGCGGCACGGACTTGGAGGGCCGAAAAGGCCTGTTTCCGGCTGTATATATATGATATGATATGATATGAAATAAGAGGAAATATTCCCAATGGTCGGAACGTTGGAACCATAGGACATCAGTTTCTGGAAATCAGCAGAGGGGTGAAGGGTAGCCTGGATGTAGGTGGTGGAGTGGAGTGGGGAGCAGAAGAATATTATACTAAGAAGCAGAATGTTGGCGGAACTCAGCATCTGTGGATAAAGTGTAGGTCAATGTTTTGGGTCGCGATTCTCCATCAGGACAGAGGAAAGAATGAATGAATGAATGAATAAATGAATGAATGAATTATACATCATTGTCTGGTTTTTAGGAAAGATGGCCAATGTATAGCAGTACGAGGGGCGGGTGAGGCAGAAGCTGGTAGGTGATGGGTGGAACCAGGTGGGAAAGGATTGGAAAGATGATCAAAGGGAGAAGAAAACAAGTTGCATAGGTGAGTGTGTGGGGGAGAGGAACACCAGGAATATTGAAATTTCCCCAACAAGGTAGAATCACAGGTAGATAGAGTGGTGAAGAAGGCTTTTGGCATGTTGTTCTTCATCACTCATGAAATTGAGTATAGAAATTGGAATGTTATGTTTTAGTTATGCAAGACTTTGGTGAGGCCATACTTGGAGTATGATTTCAATTTTGGACCCCTGCCATTGAGCTATTAAACTGGAAAAGGTGCTGAAAGTATTTATGAGGATGTTGCCAAGACTTGAGGTCTTGGTTCAACGAAGAGGTTGGGAATGCAAGGTCTTTATTCCTCTGAGTACAAGAGGCTGAGGGGTGATCATATAGAGGTGTATAAAATCATAAGGGGGAACAGGTTAGGGGAATCAACAACTAAAGGATATTGGTTTAAGGTGAGAGGGGATAGATTTAATAGGAACATGAAGGGCGACCTTTACACCCAACTGGTGAATATAGAACATAGAACATTGAATGTAGAAGACTGCAGCACAGGAACAGGCCCTTCGGTCCACAATGTCTGTGCCATACATAATGCCAAGACCAACTCTTATTTACCTGCGCTTAATCTGTTTTCCTCCTTTACCTGTATATCCACGTTCCTATCCAAAAGTCTCTTCAAAGCCTCATACCTGACTCCCCATGCCACCCCAGACGTGAGTTCCATGCACTCACCATCCTCTGTGTAATAATCTTGCCCGCACATCTCCTTTAAATTTTGCTCCTCTCACCTTAAAGCTGCACCCTCTAGTATTCGAGATCTCTCTCCTTGGAATAAGATTCTGCGTGTCCACCATACCTATGCCTCTCATGATTTTATATACCTCTATCAGGTCACCCCTCAACTACCGGTGCTCCAGAGGAAATAATCCCCCAAGTTTGTCCAACCTCACCCTGTAGCGAATACCCCTTAATCCAGACATCATTCTGGGAAATCTTCTCTGCACCCTTTCCAAAGCCCCACATCCTGTTTTGGGGTGAACAGAACGCATGCAATACTTCAAATGCGAACTAACAAAAATGGTATAAAGCTGCATCATGATTTCCTGACTCGTACTCAATGAAGGCAAGCATACCATATGGCTTCTTTTCCAATGTATCCATTTATGTTGCCACTTTTAGGAAGCTATAAACCTGGACCCTAAAATCCATCTGTACATCCCTTGGTATATGGAATGAGCTGCCAGAGGAAGTGGTTGAGGTATAGACAATAACAACATTTAAAATTTGGCCAGGAACATGGATAGGAAAGGTTTTGAGGGATATGGGCCAAATGTGGATAAATGGACATGCCTAGATGGGGCATCTTGGTTGGCATGGAGTTGTTGGGCTAAAGGGCCTGTTTTCATGCTGTATGACTCTAAGTTCTCGTGGGCTGCAATGCTCTGAGATGCAGGAGTAGTTGAAACAAATCCAGATTGGGGACATCGCTTGGCTGATCGTTATGGGTGGTTCCTGAACATCCCGTTAGTGTATTTTAAAAAATCATTTTAACATAAATGTAAGCTTCATTTATTCTTTCAGATCGCTCAGCCTTCTACAGTCATTGCCTGACAGTTCCATCGAGATCCTATCTGACTACTCCACAACAGAAGAGTTCCTCTATGGCCAGGTCATTCCACACAATATGGACAACCTGATTTTCGTCACCAAGGTGAATCCTCATCGATTCTAAGACTTAACTGGGCACTTCAATGGTGGAGTGAGGTCAGGGTTTATGTGCGGAGTTCCCAGAGAGATGGGTGATTTTGAATATTTTCCTTCATTCACTATTGGATATTCTGTCCGTTTCTCAGAATTCATTTTTGCTTGTGCTGTTATTTGTGGTTTCATGTTACCCTCCTCCAGGGCTCTTCTCTAATGATCTCCCTCCATTTGCAGGGTCGCTTTGTGATCCTGCGACTGGTGAATCTCTCTCGCTGTCATTCCTACCACTCGCTGATTGCCCAGGAGCTGCCCTTCATCAAAAACATGGACACAGAAAGAGATTCGATCAGTAAGCATTGTGGATGGTTGTCTGTATGGAGGGCTGATCTGTGAATGACCCTTATAATAGACACAAAATGCTGGAATAACTCAGCGGGTCAGGCGGCACCTCTGCAGAAAAGGAGTGCTGCTAGCTAGACCCGCTGAGTAACTGCAGCATTCTGTATCTATCTTCGGTGCAAACCAGCATCTGTTGTTCCTTCCTACACATTGTAAATTACCCTTGATGTTTGAATTTTCTGCACAGTTGCCAATGAGAGTGGGGTGGGTAGAGGCTTTTGGAAATCAGCTAATTCATGGGGTAATGCTGTGTGTTTTATCTCTGGTCACTGGGTTACAACTCATCAGGAAATGGGGTCAGAAGGATTGAACTGCAGGGATCGTTCGGTGTAGACTTGTTTTTAACACCATTGGGTACAGAAGATTAAAGGCCAACTAATCAATGCGTGAAAATATATAAATGCTGGAAATCTGGGAAACTCAGCAGGCCAGGCAGTATCTGCAAAGAGAAACAAATGTAATGTTTCAGTACGTGACCCGGTGTTTAAGATAACTAATGGACTTTACAGTTTAGATAAAGGGAGGCCCACCATGTTTATGCCGACCATTGTGCCTATCTGCACTAATCTCACCTGCCTCATTAAAGCCATATCGCTGCCTGCATTCCTCGTTCAAGCATTTGTTCAGATGCCTCTGAAATATTGTTCTTGTTCTTGCCTCCACCACCTCCTCTAGGAAGGAGTTCATTCCAGATTCTTTGTGTGAAAAGTTTACCGCTGAGCCCCTGTTGAAACCTCCTCCCTTTCACCTTAAACTGGCTGTTAACCCTTTCTCTGTCTCTCATAATTTTATATACCTCTGTCATGTCACCTCTTAGCCTCCTTCACTCGGGAAAGCAGACCCAGCATATCCAATCTCTCCTGATACCTTAAACCTTCCAGTCCAGGTAACATCCTTGTGAATTTTATTCATATTATCTCTAGCTTAATCACATCCTTTGATGATATTGACTGACTTTTTAAGGGAGCACATACTCCTTCGATGATGGGGAGGTCACTACCTGTGACCCCTTCCTCACACAAACATAGAAACATAGAAAATAGGTGCAGGAGTAGGCCATTCGGCCCTTCGAGCCTGCACCGCCATTCAATATGATCATGGCTGATCATCCAGCTCAGTAGCCTATACCTGCCTTCTCTCCATACCCCCTGATCCCTTTAGCAAAAAGGGCCACATCTAACTCAAGTGTAGGGGTGACCTAGAAATAGCTGTCGGGAGTAGGCCTCTGCTGACATTTTGAAGAATTAAGATTGCTGGAGTTTGTTAGATTAAGATATTGCAAATACTGGGAACAAAGAGGATTCACTGAACTGAGAAACAGTTACATTGTGATCATAATCAAACAGGCTCAAAGGACCCATTGGTCTCCTCCATATCCTGTCTTCCCAGAAAATCAGAAGAAAACATCACCAGTGCCCATCACCAGAGAGTAGAGGGTACATGAGAAAGTGGCAGAGACAAATGTTAAATGGGCACAAGTCATCTCGGGATTGACAGACATGGGCCAAGTGCTGGTAGATGGCATTAATGTGGATGGGTTGGCATGGACGTGGTGGGACAAATGGCCTGTTTCTATGCTGTATGTCTCTATGCCCCTACACTGATCATGATGACATTGACGACTGACTGGCCACAACTGGATAGTTTTGACACACTCAGAAAGTTGTCAAAGGGATTGGCTGAATTTGTTCAAAGTTTGAGACCAACCTAGTCTGTGAGTAATGATTTCCTTGCCTGGAGTTGTTCCACGGTGCATTTCATTGTTTTTAATGACAGGTACTTTTAAAATCGACAAAAGTTTGCTGAACTTGACAAGTCGAAGAGCTACACTGTATCAGCTACAGAAATTCACGACAGGTTCGTCAAAACATAGAGGGAAGACATTGAATAGGAAAGATCCTGAGTCTTTTATCGAGCACCGTCCAAGGATGCACAAGGAAGATCCTGATGGTTCTCATTATAGCTCTATGACTATGCTACCAACCCCTGCCGATTCACAGCAGTATCTGAACATAATAGCAAACTCGTGGAAAATGCAAAAAACGGGCAGGTACACTTACTTACCTTTATATATTCTGCCATTTACAGCACTGCATTTATGCAAATCCCATATTTATATAAAGAGCTGAAACATTCAATAACGCTTCTCAGGGGATTTGACCCCAAGCCATTTAAAAGGTATTCTAGATGGATGGAAGAACGCTGTCTTTCCACTGACTGGTTAGCACTCAACAAACATTTTTCACTGTACCTCAGTACATGTGACAATAAACTATGTATTTAGTTGCTATGTCTTCTGAATACTTATGTTCTCTTCCCAGAAAAAGAGGGCGGCACAGTGGCACAACGGTAGAGTTGCTGCCTTATGGTGCCAGAGACCCAGGTTTGATCTGGACTATAGGTGCTGTCTGTACGGAGTTTGTACGTTCTCCCGGTGACTGCATGGGTTTTCTCTGGGTTCTCCAGTTTCCTCAAACACTCCAAAGATGTACAGGTTTGTAAGTTAATTGGTTTCGTTAAGTTGTTAAATTGTCCCTTGTGTGTGTGGACTAGTGTATGGTGTGATCACAGACTCTGTGGGCCGAAGGCCCTGTTTCCACTCTGTAACTCTAAAGTCTAAAGGTAGGTTTCATTGTTTGACCCCAAACCATTTAAAAGATATGGAGGTAGGTTTTATTAAGTGTCTTAGAGGAGGAGAGATAGTTGCAGGTTTTGATGGGAAACCTAGGGCTTGGGTAAAAAAACAGAAAATTCTGGCTGTCTAAATCATTATTGTTGTATCTGCTTCTACCACCTCCCATTTGCAGGGTGTTCCAGCCACCTACCACTCTGTGTGAAAAGCTTGCCCTGCACATCTCTTTTAAACATTCCCCCTTTCTCCTAGTATTTAGTATTACCACCCTGGGGAAAATACTCGGACTAGCTACTGTATGCCTCTTATACTTCTATATATTATTGGCCTCCCCTCAGCCTTTGATGCTACAGATATAACAATCCAAGTTGGTCAAACCTCTCTCTGTAACTGATGCACTCCAATCTAGGCATCATTGGAGAACCTCTTCTGCACCTTCTCCAAAGTCCTCACATCCATTAGAAATGCACACGATAAAGAGCAGGAAACCTGGATTGATTAAGAGGCCTGAATAAGGGAACACAGTGACCTTGGAGGGTTGTGGGCTGGGGGAAGGTTTGGTAGAGAGAGTGCAATTTAGAGTCGAGAACAGGTCAAAAACAGGCTCTTCAGCCTACCCACCGAGTCTGTGCCGATCAACAACTATCCACTTACATTGATTCTACCCTAACCCATTTTATTCTCCCAACTCTCCTATTCCCCGCAGATTCTGCCACTCAGCAATACACTAGGGACATTTTTACAATGATTAATTAACTTAACAACCTGCATGTCTTTGGGGTGTGGGAAGAAACCAGAGCACCCTGGGGAACCCAGACGGTTTCTCGTGGGATGAACATGCAAACTCCACGCAAGGACAGCACCAGAGATCAGGATTGAACTGTGGTGTTGTTGAGACAGCGGCTCTACTGGCTGGACCACTGTGCCGCCAATTGACAAGGAGTCCAGTGATATTTCTTCTGTTGTTGTGCATGGGATCTTCCTGCCTGAACAAGCAAACCTTGGTTTAATATTCACAGCCCACTTGGCTCAGTGTCAGACTATTAGCGCCAGCTATGGCTGATACAGCTGCTTCTGTTGTGAAGCAGACAAAATCGTAAAACTGGAGCTCAACTATTTCGAATGAATTGTAACCGGTTGCATGTAGTTGATAGATCTGGAACTCGCTCTTTCAATAAAGCTGAGAATACCAGAACAATTACATTTTTCCAGACTTGAGATCATTCGTTTTTTTATAAAGAAGGAATCTGAAGGAAATGGAGGAAATTCAGGGAAATGGAATTAAGGTACAGAATAGCCCCCCAAAAAATGTGTTTGAGGGGTAGGTAGCCTTAGTTATCATGCTCTGTATATTGATTATTTCTAAACATAGAAATAACAGAGGGCTGAATAGTTATCAGTTGTTGGTCAGACGTGATTATGGAGAAGTGCCTGTAAGATCAAAGTGTTCACATTCCCATAAAATATTCCATATGTCCACAGTGTTACCAACGTAATTTCCGAAGACATTCCCTTGGCCTCAGGTAAACGGACAAAGCAATCTTCCTCCCACATTCGCTCACAGCTTCCCAAAGCCCTGGCTGTCACCGTCTACATGCAGATCGATTCATTTCTACCAGGAGAGGTTTTTGTAAGTATTTTCTGTGATGCTTCCACTTGGAAAGTGTCCTAAGATCTCTGATGGATTAAAGAATAACACTGCTGACTACTCCCTAGCTATTTATTGATGTCACTGTGAGATGCAGTGCAGAAACAGGCCATTTGGCCCACAGAGTCCATGCCGACCATCAACAACCCACTTGGTATTGATCTTTTATTGGCACGTACCGAGATATAGTGAAAAACTTGGTTTTGCGTGCTATCCAGGCAGATCATGCCATACATGATTACATCAAGTAGTGCAAAAGAGAAAGAAACAGAATGCAGAATACTATTATTGATACAGAGAAAGTGCAGATAAGAGAGAGTGCAAGGACTTCAATGAAACAAGTTCATCCTCAGCAGATGAGAGGTCTGTTCAAGAGTCTGATAACAGCAAGGAAAAATATATTCTTGGATTTGGTGGAACATGCTTTCAAGCTTTTGTATCCCCAGCCCGATGGGAGTGAAGAAGAGAATAACTGGAGTTGAGTGGTTTTTGAATATGTTGACTGCTTTTCTGAGGCAATGCAGATGTAGTTGATTGGAGGAGGCTGGTTTGTGCGATGGATGGGACTGCGTTCACAACTCTCTGCAGTTTCTTGCAGTTTTGGAAAGAGCATTTGCCAAACTAAACTGTACTGCATCCTGCTAGAATGCTTTCTATGGCGCATCTGTAGAATGAATCTTGGAGACATGCCGAATTTCCTTAGCCCTCTGAGAGAATAGAGGTATTGGTATGCTTTCTTGACTATAACGTTAATGTGGTTAAATCTTGACAAATTGTTGATGATACTTACATACACCTAAGAATTTGAAGCTCTCAACCATCTCCACTGAAACACTGTTATACAGACAAGGGACAACCAGTTCCTTTGTTTTACTGACGTTGATGGAGAGGTTATTGTTTTGCCCTCCATCTCCTTCCTGCCAGAGAAAGCTGTGGAGCCAGGTACAATGGTGACTTTTAAAAGACATTTAGACATGGATAGAAAAGGTTTGTTGGGATAAGGGACAAACGCAGGCAAATAGGTCCAGCTCAGTTATAAAACCTGGTCGGCATGAACAAGTTAGGAGGAAGGGCCTGTTTCTGTGCTCTATGACTCTATAACCCAGAGGGTGGTTGGAATGTGCCTGAGAGGAGGAGGGCAGAGAATTTCACAACTTCTCGGAAGCTCAAAGAACTGTGGCATGGAAGGCTATTGGCCAAGTGCTGGCACAAGAGTTGGTACAATAGGTATTAAATAGCCAGCACAGATATGATGGGCTGAAGGGCATTTTTCTGTGCTGCATGACACTTTGATTCTATTGACATTGCTGACAATCGATTGCATTCCTGACAGTATGGCCTGTCTTCTGTCTCTAGGGCTTGCGGCAGTACTTTCTGCCCAGTAACCTTTACGATAGGCGGCCCTTCAGTCTCAAGAGTGTCGGCACGAAAATTGTAAGGATTGATATGGAGACCTTTGCTGAAATAGCTGACCAGAAAACACTGCAAAAGGTCAGGTTGCTGCAGGCTGTGTACCCAAGGTGAGTGAAAGAATGCAGTGCGGTGAGGCTGGTGAACGAGTGGGGAGGGAGCTGATCACAGACATAGTGATGGATTAAAGGCCAGTGAGGCATCGTGCACCAGGGTTAACACCAGTCATGACCAGGTGCTGACTCCCTGAACATTGTTCTGTCACTGCAGGAAGATCCCAGGGAAACTTCTTAACAGGGAAGGAGGAATTGAACTAACGTCAGGTATTAAGTGCACACCTTGGTGCATTACACAGTATTGGTTTATTATCACATGTTTCAAGATACAGTGAGAACTTTGTTTTGTGTGTCATCCAGGCAGATCATTCCATACATTAATACATTAGGTAGTGCAAAAAGAGAAAATAACCATAGGGCAGAATATAGTGTGACATCTACAGAGAGAGTGGAAATAAAAACGAGTGCAAGAGCCGCTACAAGATAGATTTGAAGACTGGGAATACAATCTTCGCATTTGAGAGTCCTTTCAAGAGCCTGATAATTGCAGAGAAACAGTTGTTCTTGAATCTGGATTAGATACATTTATGCATGGTATCTTCTCCATGGACTAAACTTATCCTGCATTAAGTTATAGGGATCAATGATACACAAGGATGTCACACAGCTCTTCAAACTTATTCCACCATTGACCTGCCTTGGTTCCATCACCGTTTAACTAACCGTTTAACTTTCAATGCCAATTGTGATGTTTTCAAGAAAAAAGTTGGAAGTGGGAAAATGAAGGTGTTTCTGTGTGTAGGGAGACACAAAATCACTTGAATATCCAATCAGGGCTAATCCTCAGAGGGTGGTGAGTGTGTGGAACCATTATCATAGGGAGTGATAAATTCAAACAGTTGAGGAGCGAAGAGAAACTGGGAGAGAGGAGATAGGGTGGGCCAGGCAGAGGATATACCAGGCGGAAGGAAGTTAGTGTATTGAGTGGAAAGGGTTGAATGGATAGGGAGGAATTGTTGACACTGGGTCAAGCCCCTGCATCAGGATTGACAGTGGAGAGGAAGCATAGCCAGTAGAAAGATGGGAGTTGGAGGGGTGAGACAAGGGGCAGTCGGTGAAGGATAGACCGAGGATAGGTGAGAAACGATGGGCGGAGAGAGCCAGGTGACTGACAGTAGGGAGGAAGGAATTGGCAATTCTGAGAAAGGTGAATAGGTAGAAGCAGATAAAGGGGGGACTGAGGATATAACAGGATGAACTATTTTATCTGTATAATCTAGAGTCATGGAGTCATAGAGCGATACGGTACAGGAACAGACCTTCAGCCCACAAGAGCCCACACCAATTAACAACCACCCATTTACACGTATCCTATATTAATCCCATTTCTATTCTCCTCACATTCCCATTAACTTCTCCCAGATTCTACCACTCACCCACACAATAGGTGCAATTTATCGCAGCCAATTAACTTCCCAGCCCACATAGTTGTGTTTATTATTGTCATGTGTACCAAGGTGCAGTGAAAAAAAGTTGTTTGCAAAAGCTTTCCAGTCAAAGGAAAGAAAATGCATGAGTACAATCAAGTCATTAACAGTGCACAGATAAAAGATAAAAAAGTACATCGTTTAGTGCAAAAATATAACATTGAAGTCTAATAATGTCTGATTAAAGATACTGTAGTTCAAAGGTCCTCAATGAGGCAGTTGGGAGGTCAGGACTGCACTCTAACTGGTGAGAGGACAGTTCAGTTGCCTGATAAACTTCTGTGCCTCTTGTCTGGGGAGAGGGGAGAAGAGGAAATGGCCAAGGTGAGACTTCTCCTCGATTATGCTGGCAGTCTTGATGAGGCAGAGAAGTGTAAATGGGGTCAATGGAAGGGAGGCTCTTTTCTGTGATGGCCTGGGCTTTGTCCACAACTCTCTGCAATTTCTTGCGGTCTAGGATGCATCTGTTCCCAAATCCCGATAAGATGCTCTCCACGATGCATCTGTAGAGGTTGGTGAGGGTTGTTGGGGATATGCCAAACTTCCTCATTCTTCTAAGGAAGTAGAGGCATTGCTGTACTTTTGTGGCTCTGTCTTTGGTAATTGGGAGGAAACCCTTGCAGTCACAGGTAGAACATGAAAACTCCACACAGACCTCCACACAAAATCTTGTTCTCTGGCACCATGAGGCAGTGACTCTTCCAGTTGCACCTCTCTGTCACGCAGTTTAGTTGTGCTAACAATTTAATTTTTTACCTTAACTCGAAAGTGCTTTGACACCACATGTCCAGAGCCTCAGCTATAAACACCCTGTAAACCTCAGCTCATATCTTTTACCTTGCCAAGACTGATGGCCATTTTGACTCTCTTTCATTTCCAGCGATGACAAGCTCTGCGAGGTCTTCATCAGGAATAATTTCTGGAAGACCTTTAAGAAGGATATGATCGCCAAGATCACCCATGACACAAAAGCTGAGAAAGCTCCAATGTCAGGTCAAGGGGAGACTGTGTATGAGATTGACAAAACTGGCCTCCTGAACCTTCCCGATATTGCTAGCAATCCCCATACTATTTTTTCAAAGCCGTCATACTACATTAGTCCTATTCTGAGGATGAGGGAAGGTGATGACTTCAAATTACCAGAAATAGATCTCCAATTGATACACGGAATAGAAAAGATTCCATTCAATTTAAGGCATGCGTTGTTCTGAACAGGTCCCCCTGGTGTTCTTGCTCACTTTCTGGCTTCCTTCAATGTAGAATCTTTCAGATTGTTGCCATTACTTGTTTAATCCTTTCCAATTTCAGTTTATTTTTCCCCCAACACTTTGTTCACTGTGGGATCATGCACAGGAATTTTTCTCCCATACTTTGCTCTTTCATATATTTGGCCGCTGTTATGCACAAACCTTTTACAATTATAAAGGAACTCCTACAATCATAAAGAAACCACTCTTACAAAGGACTTACATTAAAATTCCAAGCTATTTAAACCTACTGCCATAAAGACAGTGCATAGGATCCAAGCTAGGAAAATACAAGCTTACAGCCAACATGATAAGACCTAATAATTTAGTTGTGTTGTTTTAAAAATGCAACATTAGAGTCCCATTATCAGGTCTATGTAATGTAAAAATATTGGTTTGATAACACCAGACACAAACATTCACACTCAATGCAAAGGTCCAATACCTTATGCTTGAATGGTATGAGATCCAATGATATTGAGCCCAATATCATAAATCATGTACTACACTATGAGACAAATTCCATAGACCCAATCACATAGACTCCCTAGTTTAAGATCCAATTCATTAAGACCCAATAATAAGGACCCTGTGCAATAATAATACAATGCCACAAGTCAATATGCTATAAAATCCAATCATAAGACCCGTTGCTATAAAGGTGCAGTGTCATAATGCCAAAGGCCACAACACGTGAATACTTAAGACCCAATGCCACTGCCCCAATGCTGAATAATTGAATTATGAAAACACCATAAGCTCCAATGCCATCAAAGCTCAGCACCAGAGGATCCAGTTCCACAAGGGCAAAATTCAAGAAATCTAAATATTGTAAAGGATGAATGTTATAAAGACCCAAAGTCAGCAGGGCTCACCATCATCACACTGGAAACAATCAAAGGCACACCTCTTTGTGGTGCCAAAAGAAGCAATCTGGAAATTGCCTTACAATAAAACTGAATAGGAAGCCCTTCCTGGGATTACCATGCATTTTGCAGGTTTAATTGGAGCTTGAACCTGCTCCTGGTCAGATTCCAGCGGGTTTGTTGAATATCCACCAAATGAAGAATTTGCCTCGAAAAGTACTGTACCATTGACAATCAATGTTCAATAAACATTAAAAACGCAACTGATTCTAGTAGTTGTCAGTCATTTGTGATAGGATGATTAATGGCCCTAGGTGAACCATGGAAGTAGTTGGCAAGAGCACCTCAATGCAGTTTCAAAAGCTCAACTATATCTGTGCCATTGAGCACAGGTATAGGTATTGGTTTATTATTGTCATGTGTACTGAAATACACAAAAAAACCTTTCATATTGTTCAATCTCTATAATCTCCAAATTGTAGATATTGAACCCTAAATTGGAGCAAAGGTGACAGTGTGCAGTGGTTAAAATGCAGTCAGACCGCACCCTCCTGGCCTTTTGCAGAATAACATGAAGAGAATGAGCAGTGCAGGGGCTGCCTGTTCTTTGGCTGTCTGGGCTGGGGATACATGACTATGGGCACATTCACTGTCTAACGATGGGTATGCAGTCTGTGATTCTCCGGTAGCCAGCAGGATGTCTTGCTAGGTAACCGGTAACCGATGGTCTGCAGAGGTGTCATAGGGAAAGGAGGGCGATGCTCCGGGAGAGTGGGTGTGAGTGGAGTCGCGAGAGGAGTGAGGTGGGGAGGGGAGGAACCTGGAGTGAGGTGTGATTGCTGATAATGCACAGGATTGCTGATAAATGTGTCGGAAACTTGCTTCTGGATGCAAGAATCTTGGAGAAGGAAAAACAGGTGCAAAGCTGCACCTCCAGTTATGTGCAGTAGATGGCGACAAGTCCCAACAATCTGACAAGGCTTCCTCGATCCAAAGGGTAAATCGTCAGAAACTTGTGGACAGGTACAAGGGGTTATTTAAATTGTAATGAAATGTTGACATTTACCTTCAAGCAAGGAGCAGGGAGGATACAACACAATATATGTAACATTAAATGAAGAATGGTAGCATGGACGCAACTCAATGAAGATAGATAAGAGTGCTTAACAGTTAAGTTTCAGGTTGAAACCTTAATTCTACTTCTTCCCCCACAGATGCTGCTGGACCCGCTGAGTGTTTCCACCTTTTTGTGATTTTAGATCAGATTTGATTTTCCTTTGATTTTCAGTGCTTCCTGATTGTTTCTTTGGCTGGAACATCTCCAGGAGCCAGCTATGTGTCCCTTCTGGGCAGTTAGAGGATAACGTTGAGGTTTGCCATTAACATAAGTCCTGGAATTGTAAAGACAGAAGAGATTTATTGAGTTTACAGACAGATAGAAAGAGTAGGCGAGCTATGTCAAATATGATGTACAGCTTTAAGGTGGGTGCAGGAGGGGGTGGCTTTTAAAGGGGCACAAACAGGTATTGATAGAGGGAATAGTGTACGATTCCAGGAAATTAATGCCAAACCTTTAAAACCAAAAGGGTGGAAGGCGGGAGGTGGGGGGAATGGCATTGTTGAATATGTGAGAATGGGATGTAATCCTGGCAGGTAGTCAGTCCTGTCTGTTGGGTCAAGGGTGAAGCAGACAAAATAAATGACTTGATGAGACATTTGAAGAAGGCCCTGACCATTTGTGTGTGAGGAGATTCAACACCCTGAGCCTCTTTCCCCACACCCTTGGGGTTAGATCCCAGGCAGAGTTGCCTGGTTCTAACACCTTCCCAGTTTGCCTGAAGCCTCCCCTGGACCTGCCAGCCCCCTCCTCTCCGCCTCCTCCCCCAAGGTGCTGAGGTCAAATCTTCAACCTGCTCCCACCTACCATTGATCACCTCAGCCTGTGGCCCACAATGGTTTCCATTGCCACCTGTAGGCGCGACCTCTGGCTTTAAGAGGCCAGTTGCTCAGCTCACTGGGAGACTGGATGAAATGTGCAGTAACACAACAGGTCAGGCAGCGTCTCTGGAGAACATGAATAGGTGACGTTTTAGGTCAAGACCCTTCTTCAGAAGGGCTGGTAGTCACACAGGCTGGCAACCAGAATGCAGCAGAAAGCCAGGCTGCCTCAGGTATAGATTAACCCCATCTCGTGATACTCCTAATCCAGAATTAATCCCTGGAATGGACCTCCCTGAGGAGTGCTTGTTTCAAGCAATAACTGGATGATTCACCCTGAGATGGCTTGGAATGGGATCTGTTTGTGTCAGTGTTATTCTATTCCTGTCTATTTACAGGATGCCAGGATACAAGAATAAGGGGTAGGCCATTTACAACCGAGATGAGGAAAAACCTTTTCACACAGAGAGTTGTGAATTTGTTGAATTCTCTACCTCAGATGTGGAGGCCAATTCACTGGATGCATTACAAAGAGAGTTAGATAGAGCTCTTAGGGCTAGTGGAATCAAGGGGTGTGGGGAGATGGCAGGAATGGGGTACTGATTGTGGATGATCAGCCATGATCACATTGAATGGTGGTGCTGGCACGAGGGGCCGAATGGCCTACTCCTGCATCTATAGTCTATGTATCTATACAGCATGGAATGAGCAGGGACCATTCTTTCCACCCGGTGCTCACAAATCACTTGGCCTCTGTTTACTTTGCTGCAGAACGATCCGGCTGACATACTCCTTCCTCCATCCCCACTCCTAAAGGGTGGCCCAAACAAACTGGGACGTGTGGTGGGCTCCAGTAGAATAGTTCAGCCATGCGATTAAGTTACAGGGCTAGGATCCAGATGTCTGAACAATTGTTTGGAAAGCAGGAGTCTACATCTCACTAAAGCAGGTGGGAACTTGAAATTAAAGTAATTAATGTACTGGATAAGGCTCCATTGATTAGCATCAGTAGTGGTGCCGAGGGAAGGGGTAGATTGTGTAAAGACCCACTGGTTTACTAATGCTCAGAGGTGATCATAGACAGATGCAGCCCAGCACTGTGGTCTGGTTAGGAAGGGAGGAACTCTGTTGCTGCGCCTCAGAAATCCAAGTTACCTTTGATGAGATTTCATGATACAAGTGTACAAGTCACTGGTGAGACCACATTTGGAGTACTTTGTGCAATTCTGGTCATCCAGGCATAGGAAAGATGGCATTGAGTTGGAAAGGGTGCAGAAGAGATTTACCATGAATGTATCAGGATATGAAGGCTTGAGTTATAGCGAGAGGCTAGATTGGCTAGGACTTTTTTCTTTGGGGAGTAGGAGGCTGAGAGTTGACCTTAACAAAGTATACAAAATCATGAGGAGAATGGATAAAGTGAATGCTCACTGTCTTTTTCCCAAGGGGAAGATTCTACAATTATAGGGCATAGACTTTAGGTGATAAGGGAGAGATTTAAGAGAGACCTCAGAGGTTTTGTTTTCATTCAGAGGGTAGTCTGTATCTGGAATGAGCTGCCAAAATGAAGCTATAGAAGTGGAGACTTTCAAAGGATGTGTGGACAGACAGATTGGAAGGGCTTAGAGGGCGACGGGCCAAATGCAGGCAGATGGGACTAGCCTAGAATTTCAACTTGGTCACGTGGACAATTTGGGCTGAACGGTCTTGTCCCCATGCTGTTCACAGCTGTATCATTTTATTACTCCATATACCAGATCCGTTCTTCCGTATTTTCTTACAACATAAAAGAGGTATTTTTGTCCCATCAGATCTGCGCTGGCTCACAGAGCAATCCCATTCCCAGATCTGCGCTGGCTCACAGAGCAATCCCATTCCCAGATCTGTGCTGGCTCACAGAGCAATCCCATTCCCAGATCTGCGCTGGCTCACAGAGCAATCCCATTCCTTCACTGTTTTTTCCTGTACCCTACACTCTCATTCCCCACTTTCTCCCAGACTCTAGGGGAAATACAAAGTGGCCAACCGAGCACTCTGAAGGCTTTAGATTTGGGAGGAAACTGGAGCGAGAAAAACAAACTCAACGTAAACAGCTCCAGAGGTCAGGATCGAACCCAGGTCGCTGGAGCAGCGAGGGGGCGGCTCCGTTAGCTGTGCCACAATGGCTCTTAATTGCATTCTGAAAGGTCATTGATCTGAAAGGTTATCTCCCTTTCTCCAAGGCTGCTGTCTGACCTGCTGAGTGCTCCCTGTGTTGTTCACTATTGGACCTGTTTCCACTTCCATGCTTGACGGAGCGTTCCAGACCACAGCACCTCATCACACTTTCCTCATCAGACTAATTTTTCTTTTTGGACATCAGGGAGTCTATTGACAATGTTGTTTCAGCCCATATATTGATGAGTAGTGTGCTTCCTCTCATTAGTCAGTTGTACAGTTAGACTAAGTCTGTTCACTCAGGAAAGAGATCTATTTACAGAGGAAGAAAATTCAACATTAACTGCACTTAATTAAATGAGATTTCACCAGAAAAAAATATAGTGAGTGGAGAATAGTCAGACACATGTTATATGCATTAAATCATCTCTTTCATTTACAGCAATGGGGGTCAGCAGCTTTGATTGTTGAGGACTTACCTATAACCATTCTTGTTGGATGTTGAATCTTCATGATATACTGCATTTGCTAATTATCTTCAAAAAATTGTATCTGCTCCCTTGGTTACTAACATTTCAGCATTGTAAGCAGTTTCTTCTTCAAAAATGAATTTGACTTTTGACGTCTCTGTTAAATTTTCTCATCCCTAGTCTCCCTCTCACTGCTGGTATAACATTCTAATGAATCCCCTGAGTATTTACTTCTGGGCCTTAAAATCCTCCCTGGAATCCTGTGCAGTGCATTATGGTGGGTTTGAGCTGCTAAGGTCATGGAAATCATTGCTTTCAAATAGAAATTGGAGAGGATTGGACTGAAGAATACAGTTGAAGGACAACCAATGATTGCCAGATATTTGCCATGTCTTCATTGCTTGTGCAATCTTTGTACTTTGTAGACTGAATATCCAATGATTACCAGCTTTATCATTCAGATCCAGTGTGTAAAGACATCAATCTTCAAACCTCTCTCCTCCTGCATCATTTATGTTGTGTCCTCTTCCTCTTCATCCACCTTAAACTTCACCTGCCCCAAATCTGACCACTTCACCAATCCATGTTCTTGTAAATGGATTTTTATTTTCTTCATTATTTGTTATATGTCACATGTTCTGCAATCATTGAGAAAATGCCTTTATACTGAAGAGTCGTCTGTTAATATGTAACAAATTATTGGCCAGAAATTCAGTTTTGTAAATTAGTTTTATTTTTATTTTTATTAATATTTTATTTAAGTTTTAACAGAACCCATACGTTGTACATTTTACATTCCTTAGTAAACAATAGTCACTGACCTATAACTTCGATTATACACGTATTGTTCTGTATTTTCTCCCCACCCCCCAGTTCAAAAGAAGGAAAAAGAAAAAGCAGAAGAAAGAAAGAAAAAGAAAAACCTGGAGTCCCGAGGGAGTCACTTCCGAGTAATTTCTTTTAAAATTCTTGTTAGGTATCAAAGCAATCCTGAATTTAACTACTTCCTATTCTTAATCCTAGTTTTGCCATGAATGGGTTCCACACCTTCAAAAAGAAGTCATATCCATTTCTCAGATTATACGTTACTTTTTCTAATGGGATACAACTCCGCATTTCTGCATGCCATCTTTCAAATCTTATTTCATTTTGTTCTTTCCATGTGACCGCAACACATTTTTTTGCTACTGCTAATGATATTTTGAGAAATCTTTCCTGATGTTTATCCAAACTTAGCTTTGGTATTATTCCTTTTGTATCTCCTAGCAAAAACAACCTTGCCAAAAAGGAATTACCTTCTGACATGCCCATGTAGAGTGTATAAAAGTGCCCACGTCTTAGTTTTACTCAGCATTAAGTTATTGGTGATTGACCAAATGGAACATGGTTCTGACAAATTCCAGTTATGTCTTGCAAGAAATTTGTCTGGAGATATCTACGCATAGTTCACCCCCTAATCTGAGACCACGAGATGACATTCCTCATGGATCATTGCAGGTGAACAAACAGTCCACCAGACCCAACGAACAACTTCTACCATGCACTTCCAGGACTATTTGGTGCTGTGATGGGTGGGCTCCCTCAAACCTTCCTTAATTTTCAACATTCAGGAAGCCAGGTCCCCAATTCCACTCCCACCACCTGTTCTATTCAATCCCATCTCCACCCCCAATTCCTGAGGCTGACAATGAGACCTTGGTCTCTGACTCCTCCATCAACCTCATACAAACTTGTTTTCGCTTTCATACAAGCTCTCTCGATCACAGTATCTTCCCTTCTCTCGACCAAGGTTTCTTCCAGCTCATAGCCTCCAAAGACTCCACTCCACACAGCTTTAGCGCAGGCTCTAATCTGGCCCCATGACGATCAGGCATCCTGACCCTTGAACCTGGCCTTGACTTTTGACTCCAGGGTGTTACCAGATTCTGCAGTAGTGGGGTTGAAGGTTGGTCCCATCCACCAGAATTTCAGCTGCTCAGTCAGATGGGCAACAACAGTTGGCAATCGATTGTGAGCCTCTAATGCCAAAGGAAAGCAAGACCTCTTGCTAAGTGACCTGAGGAATCCCCATTGACACACTGGTATTTGACAGATAGAAATGCCATGGCAGCATAAACTGAGGCAAACCTACTCTAAGTTATTTGCTCTTGGTTAATAAATTACGGCCACTGTAACCCTGTCAAAAAGTAACCATAATCCAGAAGTTAACTGCAGTGGACTGACTGCATGAGCCGCAAACATCAGAACAAAGCTCACATCTAACTCAAAATTCAACATCAGTCAACCGTCGGATCACTTTGCGATCTAACTCTCTCAGCACAGATTTAAAACTGTATTCTCTGACTGGTCCAATCTAAGTTAAATCCAAGCAATTTGCCAAAAACATTAACTCATTACTGGGGGCTACCTTATCCCCATCTGCCCAGCAGGAACCTTTAAGAGGAGGGAGGGGAATGACAATCTCAGGCTTCAGGCTTCAGGTTTTGCTCTCCACATGTCCAGGGGGGAGTGGAAAGAGCATAGTGGTGCAGTTGGCAGAAGCACAGCCTCATACCGCCAGAGACCCGGCTTCGATCCTGACCTCGGGTGTCATCTGTGTGAAGTTTCCCTGTGGCCCTATGGGTTTCTCCCGGGTACATCAATTTTTCTCAAGCGCACTTGGGAGATTACTTGGCCATTATAAATAACACATGGGTATGGGTGAGTGGTAGATTCTTAGAGAATTGATGGGAATGTGGGGAGGATAAACTTAGATTAGTTTAGGATTAGTGTAAAAAGGATGGTTGATGGTAGGCATGGACCTAATGGGCCGAAGGGCCAGTTGTGTACTATTGATCTACAATTTCAACTTTTAGCGAATGGTTTTATGCAGCGAATTATAATCAAGGATGTGCAGCCTGAAAAGATGATGCAATCAGATTGAACCCTCCAAAATTAATTGGGTGAATATTTGAGAATAAGGAACTGTTTGGGTTCAGCTGAAAAGGCAGCGGACCTAGCTAGACCAATAGATGGGCCTTTCAAAGATAGGCACAAAATGCTTAAGTAACTCAACGGGTCAAGCAGCATCTCTGGAGAAAATGATAAGGTGACGTTTTGGGTCAGGACCTTTCTTCAGATATATTAAAGTCGGGAAACTACAATCAGTCTGAAGAAGGGTCCTGAACCAAAACATCATCTATCCATTTTCTCCAGAGATGCTGCCTGATCCGTTGAATTACTTCAGCATTCTGTGTCTATCTTTGGTGTAAACCAGCATCTGCAGTTCCTTTCTATTACAGATGGGCTTTTGATGAAAGGGTGGCCATGATTCCCCAAAGCCTTTTTTTACTGTCACCTACTGTTCACCACAAAGTACAGCAACGGCAGCCCACAGCATCAAACTGAGCCACTATTTGTTGACCCTGGCTTATTAAAACTCTGTTTTATGAGTGGGTTGTCCCGGAAATATAAAAAAATGCGAAACAGGTTTCTGTTTTTAAAATAGAAAGGAATTTCTTCCCCACTCGCACCCCTCCCCATTCTCTGTCTTAATTGCTTCTAAAGCAGACAATGCAAAACATTTCAGAATGGTTTGAACTCCAGCTGATTGACCACGTCCTGCCCGTCGTGTGCTGCCTCCTTCTGCTCTGGGACTTGGCAGGAGTTTTCTCTGCAAATTATACATCCCCCTCAAGCACAGATCCTCTCCACATCCTCTCCTGCAGTCCGGACTTCCAGATACACCCTCGCAAGGAACCTTGTCATGTACACAAACCCGCATCATTGATGGGTAATCAAGTATCGGGAGATTAGTGACTGGTGACCACAGACCCCATCGGGAATCCTGACCAATAATTTCCCTTCAGCAACCCAGGGCCAAAGAGGCCATTCAGCCCACAACTGTTGCCTACACTCTATATCTCCACTGTTATGTGACCCTTCAGTGAGTTGACAGACATATGAGAGGGTGTAAGCTGTCAGGAAAGGAGATGGAGAATGTGACTGATGGGGTTGCTCTGTAGGGTACCAGCATATATAAAACATAAAATTCTGTGTCACAACAAAGCGTATCATCACCCAGCAAAGGTCCCTCAATTTTTATTGTGGTTGGCTTGTGGTACCCACAATCCTTACGGGGAACGGTCCTGCTCTCTACTGCCCTGTGTGTGAACACTTCCTCAGAATGCCTGGCTCTGACAGAGGATTGTACTCCTTTCTCTTGCCTTCAAACCATCAACTCATTTCATTATCTTCAGCACATTCTGTAGTTCATCTCTTGACTATCTGCACTAGGGGAAGCTGTCATCAAGAGATACAGCACAGAAACAGGCCATATGGCCCACCACGTTCTTGCCAACCCCCATTTACATGAATCCCATTTCATTCTCCCTTATTCCCATAAACTCAGATTCTACACCTCTCACAGGACATTTTTCGCCGGCAAATTAATCTACCAAGCGATATGAACTTGGGATGTGGGAGGAAACTGGAGCACCCAGCCAAAAACCACAAGGTCAAAGGGAGAATGTGCAAACTCCACACAGACAGCACCCAAGGTTGGGATTGAACTTGGGACTCTGGGTCCGTGAGATAGTGGCTTTGCTAGGTTTGCCACAGGTGTGCACCAGTAAGCAGTCCCTGACTGATACTTCCTTCTCCTGCGACTGGCATGATGTAATTTCTATTAGTGCCACTTGGAATGGATTTATGTTGTTTTGTGGGAAATAATCGCAGAAAAATAGATTCTGTGATTTGCACACTTTCCACAGGTGGCTCTCATATGAATGAATGAATGAATGAATAAGATTATTGGCCAAGTATGCATATACAAGGAATGTGCCTTGGTGCTCCGCTCACCAATGACAACACAAACATAGTTAACAATTAAGAATAAAGCTTAACCACATCAAAACAATAAGGATACAACATTACGGTCTAAACATGTAGGTGAAAATAAACCAGAGCAAAAAAGAGACTACAGACTTTGGTTATTGAGTTGAACTATCACTCGTGGAAAAAAGATGTTTTTATGTCTGGCTGTGGCTGCTTTGAAAGTCCGGAGTCGCCTTCCAGAGGGAAGTGCTTTGAAGAATTTGTGGCCAGGGTGAGAGGGGTCAGAGATGATCTTGCCCGCTCACTTCCTGGCCCTTGCAGCCAACAACCTTCTCAGCTGTGCGAACGATCCGTTGCAGCCTCCGGATGTTGTGTTGGTGGCTGAGCCAAACCAGACCATGATGGAGAAGGTGAGGACGGACTCAATGATAGCGGTATAGAATTGGACCATCATTGCCTGTGGCAGATTGTGTTTCTTCAGTTGCCGCAGGAAGTACATCCTCTGTTGGGCCTTTTTGACTGTGGAGTCGATGGTGGCCCCCCATTTAAGGTCCCTGGAGATGATGGTTCCAAGGAACTTAAATGACTCCACAGATGTGACTATGGTGCTGTTGATGGTGAGTAGGGTGAGGGGTGGGTGATCTCTTCAAAAGTCTACAATTAGTTCCACTGTCTTGAGAGCATTGAGATATGGCCATGGACCTGTTTACTAATTGCATTTTTCTTATGAATGTCTTGTTTTTTGATGCAGTCTTTTTCTTTTTACAGTCTTGTCAAAGTTTTGTGTAACTTATGTGTGATTTTTGTTTTTGTGGTTTTCTGAATCGGTGTGCTTCTGCAAGCAAGATTTTCATCGTACCTGCACCTCACCGTACTTGTGCATGGGTCAATAATCTCAACTTGACTGGAAATTAGAAGTATTTCTTCTGCTGAGGTCTGTCATGAGTTCAAGCCTCACTATCCCCTCCAACAGATCCCGGATGCACCAGCTGAAGATTTGGTGATCAAAAAAACAAGTTGAGAAAAGGAGAGGAATTGAGGCAATGTAGATCAGCCATGAGCATATTGAATGGCTGGGCAGACTTGAGGAGGAAATTTTTCTCCCACATCCCAACTCCAAGAGCTACTATTGAACAAAGACGCGCTTTCTTTCGATCTTTACCATGGCTTGATCTAGTCCTCATCAATATTAGTTTAGTTTAGAGATACAGCGCGGAAACAAGCCCTTTGCCCCCCACCCCCCTGACCAGCGATTCCCGCATATTAACACTACCCTACACCCACTGGGGACAATTTTTACATTTACCAAGCCAATTAACCTACATACCTGTACGTCTTTGGAGTGTGGGAGGAAACCGAAGATCTCGGCGAAAACCCACGCAGGGTCATGAGGAGAACGTACAAACTCCGTTCTATTGGCTGACTGTATTTCTTGCAGGGTAGCTGGGAGGATAGCAGGGTAGCAGTGTCCCACAGGACACTGAGCCTTGGCTTTGTGGACCTGATCCATTCTTTATGACTACATCAATGTTTTAAATGCAATGAAAAATTGTTCAGCATCACTTCAGTTTTAATGAGGAAACTAAAGAAGGGTGGACCATGCAGGCATCAGGTGGTGTATAGTAGCTCTAATTGAAAGGCTGCACACTTTCCAAGCATGGTTGAAAGTCCAAGTTGCATCTAACAGGCCAGGCTGAAGCCCAGGTTGCAGAGGTGGCGAGGCAGCGCTGCATCGTATGAGATGCCCCCTTCCATGGAGACCCTGAGTTGAGGTGCTGTTTTGGGCTCCTGGGGAACACATCCACGGTGTGACTTTAAAGGTGAGCCAAACCCCGACCAACACTCATTGTTCAAACAGTCATGCCCAAATGGATCCCAACTTTATTGTTATTTGTGGAATCATGCTTTGCGTTGATTGGTTTCCGCAATTGGAGCAATGACCTCTTCCGTTTCTTCTCTTCCCTTGGGAGCGAGGTTGACGCACCTATATGGGGTTTGGAGATGGCTGACAAGACTCGTAGATACTGTCTCATGATAGTGAATGGACGGTTAGTTTACGAGGTGGTGCACCCCCTCTGCATGCTGCTGACACACGGACCCAGGGTTTCTCACCGCCATCTCGAACTCTGCTTCTCCACTTCGAGCCCACCTGGACCAGAGATTCCCGGGAATCAGCCAGTATGTTGCATTTCCCCAGGGAGGATTTGAGCATGTCCTTGAATCTTTTCTTCTGTCTGCCCGTAATCTCCTCTCATGACAGAGCTCAGAGGAGCGTCTGTTTCGAGCGTCTGGTGCTGGACATGTGGTGTCTTAGTCAACGTGGTTGATGGAGCCAACTCTCATAACCAGGGCCTCAATGCTGGGGAAATCAGTCACAGAGCGGATACTGAGGATGGTTCACTTCATCCTGCCACTAGACTCTGACGATTTTCAAGTCAAGTTAAATCAACTTGACATGAAAATCCTCTGAATCCACAGGCATGATAAATGAAATGATTTTGCAGAAATGATTTTGCAGAGACCTTGGTGGTATCTCTCCAGTGCTTTATGGAGCTACTGAAGGGTAATCAAGGTCTCAGGAGAGTTGAGGGAGAACTTTGCTGCCCAGTAGACCAGGTGCATGAACATAGCCAAATAATGTAAGGATTTCTTCCTTAATCTGCTCCGGACTGTGTTACGCAGTATTTAATCCGCTGCCAGCTGTAATATGCCCTAACGGTTGCCTAGTATGGATCTTCTCAGAAGAGACACACGCTGAGCTCAATACCATCCTGTTCTTTCTACGAAGCCTGTCAGAATTAATGCTGTATTATGGAGTTTCCCGGGGGCACTGCAATGAAACAACTATTGAATTAGTGATGCAGAATCTGACATGCTGGGGCAGCTGCAGTCAGTTTTCCGCGCAGACTTTTAAATACAACTGGACTGTTAAGTGAAAACCTTACACGAGCTCTGTTGACCAAATGAGTTTGACACTTGAACAGTCAGAATGCCAGAGAGGCATCGGCAATGTTGAAGGGACCGCCCATTCTAGTGAAGGTTGGAGGAGGTGTGCACTAGTGTTTTGCTGTCCTCTGCCCTGTGCTTGTGATGCACCCTGGGAATCGTAGTCCAGTTGGAGCTGCTGTTAATGAGGCCCATGCAGAAGGCAGGGCAGACTCCAAGTCCCAGCCTGCATTGGTGAGGGGAGGGGGTTGTGGGTCGAAGGATTCTGGTTGAGGCAGAGCGAATGTTTTTGCCAAGCTGGAGGCGGGGACAAGCCCTACTTATATTGAGCTCCACTCTCAAGGAGTTCTGCAGACAGCACAGAGTTCACAGCCAAGCACTGCAGAGCTGGGTTTGCTTGGTGTCGGCTGTGCAGCAGCGTGGGAGAAGCGCAGTCTTCACAAGGGCACTCCAGCCCTGGGGGACAGTCGCCTCTGAGAACCAGCGCTTGTCCAAAGACTGCCCCGGCTGATCCTCCAGCTGGTGACGGTGCTGTGGAAGCAGAGTACCTTTGCCCCCTGCTCTGGCCGATAGATAGCAAGAGGGAGCGAAGGTGTGTGAGCCTGACGAGAGAGAGAGAGAGAGAGAGAGAGAGGGAGGAAATCCAGGCAGAGGAGATTCGAACAGCATGGATCCTGAGGTGCCGGAGAAGCCGGAGGAGCCGAGCGATTGCTGGAAGTTCTCCGTCTTGTACCTGTGCTTCTATGGGTTCATGGCTCAGGTTAAGCCAGCAGAGAGCTTCATCACTCCTTACCTCCTGGGACCAGACAAGAACTTCACCAGGGAGCAGGTGAGTGGCCTGACGGCTGAGATAATAAAGGACGGTCCTACATGTCATACATACAGCTCCCAAAGCACCCCCTGCAAACTTTCAGTCACTTGCCCCAGTCGGTGGCTGGGAATCATAACTGTGCAGCCGTTATGTAGTTGAGCCTTCGGTTAAAGACCCAATTCTCATGCAAATTGTTGATTGGCGCAGATGAGGCATCGTTATCCAGTCAGGATGAGGTTAGCAAACTTGCTGCTTGTGAAGTGGCACTCCAGGAGACTCGGGTCTCTGAGAGTGTGGAGGGGGCAGGTCTCTGGGTTACTGAGTGTACAAGGGTGTTTGGGTAAATTGCTTAAACTAACAGGAATAGGAATTCAAGAATGACTTTCATTTATATAGCGCCTTCCCACAAATTGCACATCTCAATGTACTCACAGCCAAGTGCATGTGTCAGTCTACACTGCAGCTTCCTACACAGCGCAGGGTGATCAGAACATTTGTTTGAGGAATTAATTTTTCCTGGGACAAAGGCAGGAAATGTCCTACTTTTCAACGTGAGTCCATTCAGCCCATCTAGTCTGGGCTGGCCAGCAGATATGATGTCGGCTTGGAGCAACAAACAATCTGCTGGTGGAACTCAGTAAGTAGAGCGGTGTCTGTGGGAGGGGGAAGGTGGGGGGGATGTGAGAGGGTGGGAGGGAAGGAATGGTTGATGTCTCGGGTCAAATCCCTGCGTCAGGTCTGCCTCCAGATTCTAACATCTGCAATCTCTTGTGTCTCTTGACATTCACTGGGTCCGCTTGGGATAAGAGATGAATGCCTCGCCCTGCGAAGGTTGATTGCCCCCGCGAGTTACCTTCCATGGGTTTTGGGCTGAGATTCAATGCCAAACCTCCTGTCTCTGAGACAGGAATAGTGTTGCACAATTTCTGCACATCTGAGGTACGCACACTCCAAAATGTAATTTCCCTCAATGTATTTGGCCAGTATCGGGAAAAATAAATTGTCACCAAAGAGACTTTTAAAATTGGGAACTGTTTAGGAAGAAACAACACAGAGAATAAACTCCACATTAGATGAGCTGGTGCCAATTTTTTTTTACTGCTAATTCCGCAAAATTCAATTTCACTCCAGGTGTCTTGCACTAAAAATCACGTCTAGTTGAAATTGTACAAATTTCAAACCTGCTCCTGATCTACACTAACACACATGTGTTGTGCACGTGAGAACACGTGTGACAGAGCACATTCAACAGCCTTACTGACTGAAAGTGGACCTTCCTTACAGGGAGACGGTCACCACAAATGCAAGGAGCACTACGTGGTGACTGTCCCATTGAGGTGCAAAGTGAAGGGTCCCCATCCTGAGTAGGAAGGAACTGCAGATTGTGGTTTACCCCGAAGGTGGAGCAACAGCGGCTAGGCAGTATCTGTCCCGAAATGTCACCTATTCCTTTTCTCCAGAGATGCTGCCTGTCCCTCTCAGTTATTCCATTTTGTGTCTATCTTCGGTCTCCATCCTGACATTTGATCACAAATTTCCATCTACCTGTTCTTGGGGCAGCACAAGTATTAAATCAGAAGCAAGCCCATGATCGAACACCCTCACCCTCTCTCAGTCTCTCCCTCACCCTGCAACCTCCCTCGGTCTCCCCGTCTCTTCCACACACACTGCCTCCTTCTCCCTTACTCTATCTCCGCCGCACCCATTCCTTCCTCCCTCTGTACCCTCTCTGTTTCTTCCCCCACACACTGCCTGCCTCCCTCTCCCCCTCTAAGTCACCCCTTCCTTCTCCCCCTCTCTGTCTTTCCCTAAACACTTCCCCCTCTCAGACATCCCCAACACCCATTCCCTCCTTCCTATCCCATTCCCTTTTTCTGTTTCTCCAGCAGCCACTCCCTCCTTTCTCTGTACCACCTCTCTCTGGCTCCCCCCGCACCCACTCACTCTCACTTCCTGCTCCCCCTCTCTGTCTTCCCCACACCTACATGCTCCTCCCTCTGTTCTCCCCCTTTCCGTCACCCTCAGTCCCACTCTTTTCTCTCTCCATTCCCCCCTCTCTCATTATCTCCATCTCCACTCTCTCCTCCTTCTGTCCCCCCCTCTCTCATTATCTCCATACCCACTCTCTCCTCCTTCTGTCCCCTCTCTCTCTGTCTCCCGCACACTCTGCCTCTTTCCTTTGACCACCCACCCCTTGCCTCCCCCCCCCCCCCCCCCCACCTATCTCTACAACATTACAGGACCCCACTCAGACCTGGGGGTTCCAGCTTGCCAGGAATCTGTGCTGGTTACGTTTGGCACTTAGTAGTCAAAATATTGGTGTAATCAGTTATCCTTGCTCCTCAATTTCTTGTGGGCAGTTTTTACACCCAGCACAGTGCATCGTGCTGTGATTCATGACAGGCCATTCAGCCAACTCCTCATGGTGGAGTTGGGCTATCAGCACACTGGATTGTGTGTGGGGGATGGCTGGGCAAATCGGTCAGGTGGGGCTTCACTTTCCAGTGTCCTTGCGTGGAGGGGTCAGTGGGTAGCTCATGGAGCGATCCTCCCCTGCAGTCAGGCAGCAATGCAGTGGTAGCACTGATTCCCTGCAGCTCGTAGTGGGAGGAGTGCAACTTCTGCCTTAGCACCTCCTCAAAGCTCCAACTGCGTCGGTGCTACTTCCTGCAGCTCCCTGACCAGCCTCGTGAGCGGGTGACCTGAATCAGTGCCAACGGTGATTGTGGTGATTACACGGCAAACATTAGGATCGGGACTGGGAACTGAATATTTAGGGTTTTACGTCCTATAGAAAGAACAGGCAGGAGGGCAGAGGAGGTAGGGTAGCTCTGTTGGTGAGGGATGAAATTCAGTCCCTTGCGAGGGGTGACATAGGGACTGACGATGTAGAGTCGCTGTGGATAGAATTGAGGAATTGTAAAGGTAAGAAGACACTAATGGGAGTTATCTACCGGCCCCCAAACAGTAGCCTGGATAAAGGGTGCAAGTTGCAGCAGGTTAAAATTGGCATGTAACAAAGGTAATGCCACTGTGGTTCTGGGAGATTTTAATATGTAGGTAGACTGGGGAAATCAAGTTGGTTCTGGACCCCAAGAAAGGGAGTTTGTAGAGTGCGTCCGAGATGGATTCTTAGAGCAGCTTGTACTGCAGCCTACCAGAGAGAAGGCAATTCTGGATTTAGTGTTGTCCAATGAACCAGATTTAATAAGGGAACTCAAAGTAAAGGAACTGCTAGGAGGTAGTGACCATAATATGATGTTTTAATCTGCAATTTGAGAGGGAGAAGGTTAAATCAGAGGTGTCAGTGTTGCAGTTGAACAAAGGGGACTAAGAAGGCATGAGAGAGGAGCTGGCCAAGGTCGACTGGAAAAGGATCCTAGCAGGAATGACGGTGGAACAGCAACGAAAGGAATTTCTGGGCATTATCCAGAAGATGCAGGACCATTTCATTCCAAAGAGGAAGAAAGATTCTAAGGGGAGTAAGAGGCATACGTGGCTGACAAGGGAAGTTAGGGATGGAATAAAACTAAAAGAAAAGGTGTATAACATAGCAAAGAGTAGCGAGAAGCCAGATGATTGAGAAACTTTCAAAGGACAACAGAAGGTAACAAAAAGGGCAATACGGGCTGAAAAGATGAAGTACGAGGGTAAGCTGGCCAAGAATATAAAGGATAGTAAAAGCTTCTTTAGGTATGTTATAGAAACATAGAAAATAGGTGCAGGAGGAGGCCATTCGGCCCCTTTGAGCCAGCACCACCATTCATTGTGATCATGGCTGATCATCCACAATCAGTACCCCATTCCTGCCATCTCCCCACACCCCTTGATTCCACTAGCCCACAGTGACTCTACCTCGTCAGTCCCTACGTCACCCCTCGCAAAGGACTGAATTTCGTCCCTCACCAACAGAGCTACCCCACCACCTCTGCCCACCTGCCTGTCCTTTCTTTAGGATGTATAACTGAATATTAAGTTCCCAGGCCCAATTCTCCTGCAGCCATGTCTCTGTAATCCCCACAATGTCATATCTACTAATCTCTAACTGAGCCACAAGCTCATCTACTTTACTTCTTATACTACGCGCATTCATATACAATACTTTTATTTTCTTACTCATCTCACCTTTCATATCGATTCCTATTACACTTGGCCACACTCTCCTATCCCTTTGTGAGCTTTCTGGGGTTAATTCTGGGGTCATTAACTATCCCTTTACTTTCTTTCCCTTTAACTCCATCCTTGACTATCCCATTTGACCCCCCCCCCCCCCCCCCACCCTATTTAGTTTAAAACCACCTGTGTAGCCGTTAAGAGAAAAAGATTTGTAAAACAAATGTAGGTCCCTTGAAGGCAGAAACAGGTGAAATTATTATGGGGAACAAGGAAATGTCAGAAAAGTTGAATAGGTACTTTGATTCTATCTTCACGAAGGAAGACACATACAATCTCCCAGATGTACTAGAGGACAGAAGATCTAGGGAGGCAGAGGAACTGAAAGAAATTTGCATTAGGCAAGAAATAGTATTGGATAGACTGATGGGACTGAAGGCTGATAAAGGGTATCAGTGCATCCCAGGTTACTCAAGGAGGTGGCTCAAGCAATCGTGGACGCATTGGTGATCATTTTCCAATGTTCTATAGATTCCGGATCAGTTCCTGTGGATTGGAGGGTAGCTAATGTTATCCCACTTTTCAAGAAAGGAGCGAGAGAGAAAATGGGGAATTATAGACCAGTTAGCCTGACATCGGTGGTGGGGAAGATGCTGGAGTCAATTATTAAAGAGGTAATAACGGCGCATTTGGATAGCAGTGAAAGGATTGGTTCAAGTCAACATGGATTTATGAAGGGGAAATCCTGCTTGACTAATCTTCTGGAATCTTTTGAGGATGTGACAAGTAAAATGGACGAAGGAGAGCCAGTGGATGTAGTGTATCTGAATTTTCAGAAAGCCTTTGATAAAGTCCCACACAGGAGATTGGTGAGCAAAATTAGAGCACATGGTATTGGGGGTAGGGTATTGACATGGATAGAGAGAATTGGTTGGCAGACAGGAAACAAAGAGTAGGAATAAATGGGTCCCTGTCAGAGTAGCAGGCAGTGGCGAGTGGAGTGCCGCAAAAGACCAGTGCTGGGGTCGCAACCTTTTACAATATTTTATTAATGATTTAGATGGTGGAATTAAAAGTAACAGTAGCAAATTTGCAGATGACACAAAGCCGGTTGGCAGTGTGAACTGAGAAGAGGATTGCAGGGTGACTTGGACAGGTTGAGTGAGTGGGCAGATGCATGGCAGATGCAGTATAATGTAAATAAATGTGAGGTTATCCACTTTGGTGGCATGAAACAAGGAGCAGATTATTCCTCAATGGTGTCAGATTAAGAAAATGGGAAGTGCAACGAGACCTGGTTGTCAATAGACAATAGACAATAGGTGCAGGAGTAGGCCATTCAGCCCTTCGAGCCAGCACCGTCATTCAATGCGATCATGGCTGATCACTCTCAATCAGTACCCCGTTCCTGCCTTCTCCCCATACCCCCTCACTCCGCTATCCTTAAGAGCTCTATCCAGCTCTCTCTTGAAAGCATCCAACGAACTGGCCTCCACTGCCTTCTGAGGCAGAGAATTCCACACCTTCACCACCCTCTGACTGAAAAAGTTCTTCCTCATCTCCGTTCTAAATGGCCTACCCCTTATTCTTAAACTGTGGCCCCTTGTTCTGGACTCCCCCAACATTAGGAACATGTTATCTGCCTCTAATGTGTCCAATCCCCTAATTATCTTATATGTTTCAATAAGATCCCCCCTCATCCTTCTAAATTCCAGTGTATACAAGCCCAATCGCTCCAGCCTTTCAACATACGACAGCCCCGCCATTCCGGGAATTAACCTAGTGAACCTGCGCTGCACGCCCTCCATTGCAAGAATATCCTTCCTCAAATTTGGAGACCAAAACTGCACACAGTACTCCAGGTGCGGTCTCACCAGGGCCCGGTACAACTGTAGAAGGACCTCTTTGCTCCTATACTCAACTCCTCTTGTTACGAAGGCCAACATTCCATTGGCTTTCTTCACTGCCTGCTGTACCTGCATGCTTCCTTTCATTGACTGATGCACTAGGACACCCAGATCTCGTTGAACTCCCCCTCCTCCTAACTTGACACCATTCAGATAATAATCTGCCTTTCTATTCTTATTTCCAAAGTGAATAACCTCACACTTATCTACATTAAACTGCATCTGCCATGTATCCGCCCACTCACACAACCTGTCCAAGTCACCCTGCAGCCTTATTGCATCTTCCTCACAATTCACACTACCCCCCAACTTAGTATCATCTGCAAATTTGCTAATGGTACTTTTAATCCCTTCGTCTAAGTCATTAATGTATATCGTAAATAGCTGGGGTCCCAGCACCGAACCTTGCGGTACCCCACTGGTCACTGCCTGCCATTCCGAAAGGGACCCATTTATCCCCATTCTTTGCTTTCTGTCTGTCAACCAATTTTCTATCCATGTCAGTACCCTACCCCCAATACCATGTGCCCTAATTTTGCCCACTAATCTCCTATGTGGGACCTTGTCGAAGGCTTTCTGAAAGTCGAGGTACACCACATCCACTGACTCTCCCTTGTCAATTTTCCTAGTTACATCCTCAAAAAATTCCAGTAGATTTGTCAAGCATGATTTCCCCTTCGTAAATCCATGCTGACTCGGAATGATCCCGTTACTGCTATCCAAATGCTCAGCAATTTCGTCTTTTATAATTGACTCCAGCATCTTCCCCACCACTGATGTCAGACTAACTGGTCTATAATTACCCGTTTTCTCTCTCCCTCCTTTCTTAAAAAGTGGGATAACATTTGCTATCCTCCAATCCACAGGAACTGATCCTGAATCTATAGAACATTGAAAAATGATCTCCAATGCTTCCACTATTTCTAGAGCCACCTCCTTAAGTACTCTGGGATGCAGACCGTCAGGCCCTGGGGATTTATCAGCCTTCAGTCCCATCAGTCTACCCAAAACCATTTCCTGCCTAATCTGAAGAAAGCTAATGGCATGTTGGCCTTCATAACGAGGAAGGACGTCCTTGCTATTGAGACAGTGCAGAGTATGTTCACGAGGTTAATCCCCGGGATGGCGGGACTATCTTATGAGGAAAGATTGGAAAGACTGGGCTTGTATTCACTGGAATTTAGAAGGATGAGAGGGGATCTTATAGAAACGTGTAAAATTAGAAAAGGACTGGACAAGCTAGAGGCAGGAAAAATGTTCTCAATGTTGGTGGAGTCCAGAACCAGGGGTCATAGTCTAAGAATAAAGGGGAGGTCATTTAAAACTGCGATGAGAAAAACCTTTTTCACCCAGAGAGTTGTGAATTTGTGGAATTCTCTGCCACAGAAGGTCGTAGAGGCCAATTCACTGGATGAATTAAAAAGAGAGTTAGATAGAGCTCTAGGGGCTAGCGGAATCAAGGGATATGGGGAGAAGGCAGGCATGGGTTACTGATTATGGATGATCAGCCATGATCACAATGAATGGCGGTGCTGGCTTGAAGGGCCAAATGGCCTCCTCCTGCACCTATTTTCTATGTTTCTATTACCTGATAATTCAATGTCCCTTCCAAGGGCAAGCAGCCAAGAATCAAGGTCTCGTACAGTATGGAAACAGGACTTTTGGCCCACTGAACTATTACTGACCATCAAGCATTCACAGCAACACATTTCCATCCTCCCCTCAGTCCCTCGGAATCTACCACATGCTCACACACCAGGGGCAATTAACCAGGCAATCTGCAAGCCTTTAGGAAGTGGGAGGAAACAGAGGCACCCGGAGGAAACCAGTGCAGTCAGAGGGAGAACGTGCAGAATCGCGGCAGAGGTCAGGATCGAACCCGAGTCTCTTGAGCTGCCTGAAGGAGAAAGGCTTGCTGGACCATGAGTGAAGAGCTGTTAATTAAATGTATTCTCCCCTGAAAGAACTGAGACAGTCTAGACTGTCCAAAGTGCCTTGTGTGTTGTATTTTGCAAGATTTACACCAGTGAAATTTTAAGTTTTGCACTTACCTGTGGGTGCTGCAGGCATAGTTTAGGTTCACGGTGCTTCAGTTGATTATAGGGAGGCTCAGGGCTGGAGATAAGGAGAATTGTAAATCCCTTGCACAGCAGCGTACTGGGTGCAAAGCCATTTGAGAATAAATGGGGGTCAAGATGAATCCTGGCATTATGATTATTGTACAATTTGATGGTGCGGTTATTTTGCTACCTTTCTGAAGATGCCATTAAATGCAAGTTGTTTACCCGCGGTGAGCTGGCATGGAAGCTACTTTCAGTCTGACAGTTCTGGAAACAAATACGAACGATCTCGATCCCTGCCTCACCGATCAGCCCACTGCTTGCCACGGTGTGGGACCATCAGGAGCTTGCAGGCGGGACGGAGTGTGTGTGCTCTCGTGAGCGTGACCTGAATTAAACCCGGCATGGATCAGTGCTTCAGCGTCCTTGCTCCGTGGATCCACACCCGACACCGGTATGGTCCCCTCGTTTATACAGGCGTGAGAGGCAAGGCCATTCAACCCTTCCCCATCCAACTCCAAGTTTACTCTTCGCACAGAAACAGGCCTTTCGACCCACCACCTCCATGCCAACCCTCGAGGACGCATCTGAACTAATCCGATTTACCAGCATGTGGTCCATAGCCTTCTCCATCTTGGAAATTCAAAAGCTTGTCTAGGTAATTCTTAAAACTATGATGAGAGCCTCTGTCTTGACTACCCCATCAGGCAGTGAGTTCCAACCCCAAATCACCCTCGGAGGATAAATTCTTTCTTGTATCTACAAAACCCAAGTGGTCACAGGGAGAACGTATAAACTCTGGTGCTGTCAGGCAGCAACTCTACCGCTGCGCCACTGTGCCGCCCAAAGTATAGTACTGAGATAGGGTATTGTCAGGGAGACACAAAATGCTGGAGTAACTCAGTCGGACAGGCAGCATTTCTGGAGAGAAGTAATGGGTGATGTTTCGGGTCGAAACCCTTCTTCAGACTGATGTCAGGGGAGTGGGTGGGATAAAGATAGAATGTAGTCGGAGACAGCAAAACTCATTGGAAAGCTGGGAAGGGGGTGGGAATAGAGAGGGAAAGCAAGGGCTATTTGAAGTTAGAGAAGTAAATGTTCATACCGCTGGAGGTAAGCTACCCAAGTAAAATATGAGGTGCTGTTCCTCCAATTTGCGCTGGGCCTCACTCTGACAATGGACTCTTTCCTTGTTACAAATGAGGGGAGGGGGAGCAAGAGCGGAGCTGCGGGATATAGAGGAATCCCTAGTGAGAGCCTCATTTATAATGGAAGAGGGAAACCCCGTTTCCTAAAGAATGAGGACATCTCCGATGCCCTGGCGTGGAAAACCTCAACCTGGGCGCAGATGCGGTGTAGACGGAGGAATTGGGAGTAGTGAATAGAGTCTTTACAGGAAGCAGGGTGGGAAGAAATGTAGTCTAGATAGCTGTGGGAGTCAGTAGGTTTGTAGTAGATGTCAGGGAGATATTTTTGATGAGCTGTTTGACTGAAGGCCATCTTCCTTTTCGATGGATGTACAAAAAAATCTGAAACATGTTGAAGAGAGGCAGGAAATCGTTCAGTCCACATCACTGGAGTTTAACTGAAGAATTTCACGCTGCTGTTTGTGGCACTGTGTTGTGCACGATTTAGCTGCTCTGTTCCCGACGTTATAATAATGACCGCACTTCAGAATTACTTCATCGACGCTAAAGTGCTCAGAGAAAATTTAAGGTGTGGAAAAGAATGTATTTCATCAAAATAATTCAATTTGATTTTGAGTTGGAGTCTGTGGGGAAGGAGACAACATTTCCTCAATGGAACGGTTTTGGTTCTGCAAGAAGAGGCAACTCTGGCTTTATTGTAATGCCACAAAGTTATGCTAATCCTGTTTAAATAGGCTCGTCACCTCCCTGACCCCAGCCCAGTTTTATTTTTAATGAGCTGTGTTCCCTGTTCTGCAGGATTAAGTAAAAGTTTCATTAGTAACTCGATAGGAGTTCTGCAGCTTTCCATTTTAAATAAAGTTACCCACAATGTAAAATGTAACACATTCGAGTTAACTATGTTGCACAGAACTATACAGCACATATATAATACAGAAGAAATAGTGTATCAGGATCCCACCTTGCTTCACTGTGCATTGCTAATCTTAATTTCAACCACACCCAGTGACACCACGTTCCACTTTCTAGGGACTCTCCCACCCCCAGCTCCCACATTGAGATTGCATCCGACTTAAACAAGGTTTAGGCCACCTTGCATGGCCTGCCTCCAAATTGTACTCATTTATTTTCTCAGGGTTCCTCACCACATAGGGTTGCCAACTTCCTCACTTCCAAATACGGGACAAGGTGACGTCACCTCACGCCCCACGTGCTCCCGCTCCATCAATGGCGGCCGCCCGGTTACTACGCACCCTTCATTAGGTGGCGCCCGGGCCAACACTGTCTGGAGGTAGACACAAAATGCTGGAGTACCTCAGCGGGTCAAGCAGCATCTCGGGAGAGAAGGAATGGGTGACGTTTCGGGTTGAGACCCTTCCTCAGTCTGAAGAAGGGTCCGACCAGAAACGTCACCCATCTTCTGCTGGACCTCCATGAGGCGGGCGGCGAGGACTTCGCCAAAGACGATGAAGGCGATGATAGTAGCCACAAACTGAAGAAGAAGGCGAAGAAGACGAAGGGGCGAGGATTTGGCCCCGAGGAAGGCGTTCGATCCAGGCTGGGAGAAGACTACGGCTCCGTGAAGCAAGACAGTGATGAGCCAGGCCCTCAACGCTCGGTGGAGGGGTGGAAGTGTCCCTGAGCCGAGACGGAGTGTGGAGCGACTGGTGGGACGGAGCGAGACGCTCCCACAGATCGCCATGCCCAAACTGAGCCGTGCATTACAGGGGCCGTTTAATCTCAGTCAGAGCTGCCGTGGGGCTGGGGAGAGGGTGGGGAGGGAAGGGTAAGGTTGGCTTGTGCAAAACAACACTCAGAAATAAAGTATTTTAGTTGAAAAAAAAACTTCAGTCTGAAGAAGGGTCTCGACCCGAAACGTTGCCCATTCCTTCTCTCCCGAGGTGCTGCCTTTCCCGCTGAGTTACTCCAGCATTTTGTGTCTACCTTCGATTTTAACCAGCATCTGCAATTTTTTTTTGCCTGCAGTGTCCAGGCCCACAGCACCCCCTGGGTCTAATACGGGACAAGGGTGGTCCCGTATGGTACAAACCAATTTAGCCCAAAATACGGGATGCCTGGCTAATATGGGACAGTTGGCAACCCTATCGCCACATGAAGTAATTTATCCATTTATTTTGTGATCCAATTTCATAGGTCTCTTAGAGTGGCAACACAGGTAGATAGAGTGATATAGAGTATGGTATGCTTGCCTTCAACCGTCAAGGCATTGACTATAAGAGTCAGGAAGGCAGGTTTTATAAAAGGCTTTATAAAACTTTGATTAAGCTGTATTTGGACTATTGTGTGCATTTCTAGTTGCTCCATTGTAGGAAGGATGTAGGGCTTTGGAGAAGGTGCAAAAGAGGTTCACCAGGTTGCTTCCTGGATTAGAGGGTATTAGCTTGAAGGGGAGGTTGCACAAATTTGGATTGTTTTCTCTGGAGCATTCGAAGCTGAGGAGGTTAATAAAATGATGAGTTAAGGTAGACAGTAGATAAGGTAGACAGTCAGAATCCTTTCCCCAAGGTGGAAATGTCAAAGGCTTAACAGTCAGAGGAAGAAAGTCTAAAGGAGATGTGTGGGGCAAGTGTGCACAGTGGTAGGTGCCTAGATGTGTTTGCCAAGGACGATTGTGGAACCAAATACAAACGAGGCATTTGAGAGGCTTTTAGATAGGCAAATTAATATGCAGGGAATGGAGGGATATGGAGCATTTGCAGGCAGAGGGATTAGTTTAATTTGGCATCATGTTCGACATGGAATTCATGGGCTGGAGGGTCTGTTCCATGCTGTACTGTTCTATGTAGGAAAATAAACTGCAGATGCTGGTTTAAATCGAAAGTAGACACAAAATGCTGGAGTAACTCAGCGGGTCAGGCAGCATCTTCACAGAGAAGGAATGGGTGACGTTTCGGGTCGAGACCCTTCTTCAGACTTCTATGTTCTAAACAGCTCAGTTAGATCATCCTTCCAACATTTTTGTACTTGAGGGAGATTTAAACAGTCTGTGTCCTGTGTTGTTCGTGACAATGGGGTTAATGAGAAGCTTCATCCTGTTTGATGAGGAGCTTTGTTGGTCAGGCAGATTTCTCATTCACCTACCTCTTTTTCTTATGAGGTGGAGTTAGCGAAGGAGGGCGAGGAGCGGGTAAGGGGGCAATGAGGTGAATGGTGGGGAGGGATGGGGGAATGTGAGGTGGGGAGTTGGCTCCATGTATCAGGTTTTCACCCAATTACTCAATTTTTCTACATTGTGTTGCAAAATCACAATGTTTTCATCACAACAAGCCCTTCCACCTATTTCCATATTATCTACAAACTTGGAAACCTTACATTTTGACCTCTTCTCTGGGTAATTATGTAACTAGTAAACAGCTGAGGGTCAAGAACTGATGCATGAGGTACTTCATTCATAACATGCCTCCAGCATAAAATAGACCCATTTATTCCAACTGTTTTATATCTGGCAAACACTTTGCAAACCATGCTAACACACTTCTCCCAATATCTTGGGTCCTTCATTTATGCACCAGCCTCTTATGTCCGAGAGCATTATTTAGTTTAGCGCTAAGCAAGTCCAAATGGAAGTGCAAGCACTATTCAAGACTAACTTTCAAAAGGCCTTGTAATGGAAAAGAGTTCAGCCGGTTGGGGAACGAGTATTGTGGGGATTAATTGGGGAATTATTTCAACAGCTGGCAGAGGTATGATGGGTTGAATGGTCTTTTGTTACCAGATTCTGTAAGGGCAGCTCACTGGCACAGCTAGTGGCTCCAATGACCTGGGTTCCTCTGATGTCTTTATATGTGGAATTTGCACGTTCTCCCTGTGACCACATGACTTCCTCTGGGTGCTCTGGTTTCCTTCCACATCCCATGTAGGATCTGAGGGGAATTGATAGGAATGTGTGGAGAATAAAATGTGACCAGTGTTAATGTGTATGTGATGGTCATAAAGTTATGCAGAATGGAAACAGGCTCTTCAGCCCAACTCATCCATGCTGACCGAGATGTCTATCTAAACAAATCTTATTTGCCTGTGTTTGTCCCATATCCCTCTAAACCATTCCTATCCATGTACCTGTCCAAGTGTTTTAAAAAAATATATTTTTGTACTTGCCTCTACCATGTCCTATAGCAGCTCGTTCCACATACCCATCACCTTCTGTGTGAAACATTTGCCACTCAGATTCCCTTGAAATCTTTCCCCTCTCACCTTAAACTTGTGTCCTCGAATACACTTCATTATCCTGAGGAAAGGATTGTGATTACCTACCCCATCTATGTTCCTCCTAATTTTATAGACCTCTGTAAGGCTACCTCACAGCCTCCTTGGCTCGAGGGAAAACTGTCCCAGACTATCCAGTCTCTTTAAATCAAGCCATCCAGTCCTGGCAATGTCCTTGTAAATCTTTTCTGCATATTCGCGAGCTTAACGACAGTCGGACAGCAACCAGAATTGCACATGGTATTGCAAGTGCCTTCTGACCAATGTTCTGTACAACCATAACATGACATCCCAACTCTTACACTCAATGCCCAGCCAATTAAAGCGAGCGTGCCAATCCCCTTCCACACTGCACTGTTGCCACCTCTAGGGAACTCTGTATTAGTACTCCCAGGTCTCTCTGTTCAGTAATACATCCCATGGCACTGCCACTCATTGTGTATGTTCTGGCCTGGTTTATATTTCTCTGAATTACATTCCACCTGCCATTCCTTTGCCCATTTTCCCAGTTGATCTGGATCCTGTTATAACGTTAGCTAACCTTCTTCACTGTTCACTATATCAGCAATATTAGTGTAATCTGCAGATTTAAAAGTTATTTAACACACATGGAAATACCATCACCTTAATTACTTGACCTATCTTATCCAATTGCTCCCACACACACCCAGAATAGACAGTGACTGAACATAAGACCTGAGTTTTGGACTTAACCACATCACTGAAACCTAATGTGAAATTATGTGTAAATTGGAGAGAGCAGAGAAGAAATTGGGTTTGTCAACAGGAAACAAAATGATAAAGGGGATTAACTGTCCAGAAGCATGTAAGTTCCAGAGAAGCCCTGGTGAGCCTGCTGTGGAAGAATTTGTGCAATAGTTGACAGATGGATGATGGTTGGTGTGAAGACTGTGGAGATTATTAACCAAGTGTTGAATTGTGAAAGCCATTTACACAGAGTTCCACGCCTGAGCCAGTGTCCAAATAAACCGCATCGACATAGAATATGGATCAAAGGTCCCTTTCTTGACCTCAATGTATAAAATTAATTTTATTATTTTAAAACAAACAGTATCTGTTACTGTAATCTCTGTGTTACTGCCTAAGTAGTTCTAACAATCGCCACCCATTCTGCATTCAGAAGCAAATCAATGCTGCTCAAAGTGGCGTCATCCAAATCAAGTGATCCTGCCTTTCTTTCACATCTGTTTATATGTTACGACTCTCTCTCTCTCTCTCTCTCTCTCTCTCTGTCTCTTTTTTTCCTTCTATGTATGCCTGTTGCCATCCTTTCATATCAGTTATGCCACACTAAGGAGTGCTGTTCCTCCAAGTCACGGCTGAGAATTCAAGTTCTGTGATTAAGCAGCAGAGTACAGTAGACAGAATGTCGCATCCAATACCATTCCAATCACGGCATCAAGATGAATTTCACCGGGATCACAGAGGACAACTTCAACTTGGACCATGTGCACCATCTCATCTTATCTTCAGCCTTTGGCATGACACACCATTATATGCAGGGGATGGAGAGAAATGGATCATGTGAGGCAGAGGAGATTAGTTTCATTTGGCTCATGTGTGGCACTGGCAGGGCCTGTTTATGTACTGTTCTGTGTTCTGTGTTTTATGGTCTGTGTACACTGCATGTCTAATCCTGGATGAACTTTCTCCTATACTCTGCTCCCTGATATCCTGATTAAACCAAGCTAAACATGACATGACTCAAGTTGAACTTTCAACCTCTTGCATCTTGCACCACAAAGATCTACTTGCACCTCTGCAGAACTGCATCCCCAGCCTCAACTCATCTGCTCACCCCTGCTTCTGTCACCTCATGGTGCCATTTCCAAATTCATAGTTGCCCAGGACCGTACTTGCAGACTTTAAGCCGTGAATCGTTCCTAAATCATGCTGCTTGAACACCATCCCCTCTGAGAACGTGCAAACTTCACACAGGCAGCACCTGAGGTCAGGATTTAAACCGAGACCCTGGAGCTGTGACAGCAGCTCAATCCATAACACTACTGCACTGTGCAGGGTAGTTAATCTGTGGAACTCATTGCCACAGAGGACTGTGGAGGCCAAGAGTGGATATTTTTAAGCCAGAGATAGACAAATTTTTGATTAGGTGTCAAGGGTTATGGGAGAAGGCAGGAAAATGGGATTAGCAGGCAGAGATCAGCCATGATTGAATGGCGGAGTCGACTCAATGGGCCGAATGGCCTAATTCTACTCCTACAATTTGTGAACGTACAATTGTACAATGGGTTGCTCTGCCATTTGCATCCGTCCAATTATCTATCTGGGTTTATTTATGCAAGATCAGGAATTCCCTGCCTAAACCACTCCAACCCTTCACTCCATCAACTGCAGAGGCACACTGAATGGCATTCAGCCCACTCAGTGCGCACCAACCATCACCCAGCACTATCTCCTCGCCCGAGCCTTTGGTTTTCATATCTCCCACTGCGGCTTGATGTCAGGATGAGTTTGATGATGCTCTTGTGCTGACCCTCAGGAATATTAGAACTAGGAGAGAGACGCAAAAAGCTGGAGTAACTCAGCGGGACAGGCAGCATCTCTGGAGAGAAGGAATGGGTGACGTTTTGGGTCATGACCCTCCTTCTTCAGTAGGAGGTTCGTTAGTGCTGAGAAACCTGGCTTAAAGGCCCCCTTCTTGTTATTTTCTGCAGGTCACCAACGAGATAACGCCGGTGCTGTCGTACTCCTACATGTCAGTGCTGGTGCCCATCTTCTTGATGACAGACTACCTCCGCTACAAGCCGGTGCTCGTCCTGCAGAGTCTCAGCCATGTGGCCATCTGTCTGCTGCTGCTCTTCGGAACCACCGTGCTGCAGATGCAGTTCATGGAGTTCTTCTACGGGATCACCATGGCGGCCCGCATCGCCTACTCCTCCTACATCTTCACCTTGGTCACGCCCAAGTCCTACCAGAAAGTCGCCAGCTACTCGCGCTCCTCCGTCCTCCTGGGTGTTTTTGTCAGCTCGGTGCTGGGCCAGCTCTTCGTCTCGCTGGGGGACATGGCCTTCTGCACCTTGAACTACATCTCCCTGGGGTTCGTGACCTTCGCCTTCACCCTCACCCTCTTCCTCAAGAGGCCCAAACGGACCATGTTCTTTAACAGGAGGGCCCTGGAGGCCAACAGGGCGGTCATGTATGAGGTGGACACCATGCAGCCGACCTCTATCACGCTGGTCAGCCAGAAGCCCAAGGCCCCTCGGAGATGGGACTGGCGGCAGACGGCTCTGGTGAAAATGATGGTGGAGCTCAAAAGTGAGTGTACACTTTTTAACATTACGTTGCATTTGTCAGTCCATGCAATAGGAGAACAAAGTCTAATCTGCCACTCCCAGCTGCATGAAAGGGATGTCGCAAAGTTCATAAGTCATAGGAGCAGAATTAGCCCTTGCAGCCCATTGAGTTTACTCCTCCATTCAATCATGGTTGATCTACAGTAAATTTCCTTCTCAACCCCGTTCTTCTTTCTACTCACCGTAATGTTTGACACCCTTACTAATCAAGCACCTGTCAGTCTCAGCTTTAAGAATACCCAAAGACCTGGCCTCCACAGCTGTCTGTGGCAATGAATTGACATTTCTCCTTGTCTTTCTAAATGTACGCCATTTTATTCTGAGGCTGTGCCCTAGACTCTCCCACTAATTGATTCATCCTCTCCGCATCCATTCTATCCAGACCTTTTATTATTCGGTAAGTTTCAATGAGATCTCATCCTACTAAACTTCAGCGAGTACAGGCCCAGTGCCATCAAATGCTCATCATAAAGTAACCCGGTTATCCCCAGGATCATTCCCGTAAACCTCCTCGGGACCCTCTCCAAAATGTCCTTGCTCAGATATGAGACCCAAAACTGCTCACAATACTCCAAATGCAGTCTGACCAGTGCTTTATAAAGCCTCAGCATTACATCCCTGATTTTATTTTCTAGTCTTTTCAGAGGGGACGTCAAACCTGGGCTGTCTCCTTCTCCCATTGGAGCTCGGAAATCCAATGCCAGTATTCTGATGAATTCCAATTCCAGGAGGCTTCATCACGTGCTCCCTCACCCATGTACCCTACAGGCCATCCTGCCCACACCTGCCTCCCTCCACCTGTTGGAAAGCAAACCAATTCATAGTTTCACGATTGGACGATTAATGACCATTACAGTTTGCATATGATTTTGCTTTAAACGACCCTTTGATGTATTTTTTGGTAAACCAGCATCTGATGTTCCTTGTGTCTACATCTTACTGCAAGTGGTGTGCTTAAGGTTTGCCAGCAGGTTGGTTCACTGGGAGTGATCATCTCCATTGAGAGGGATCTTGCAGCTCATTGAGTTGTTGATCCCTCTGTAACATCGCCTTTAGATGGTAGAGGAAACTAAGAAAGCTAAACTTTCCCGGGTGCAGAATTTTGCAAAACACAGGGCCAGCCTTATGCTCTTTAAGCCCAGGCAGTGGAAAACATGTCAGCCAATTAACTCCCACTGCTAACAATGTGAGGGCAGGCAGATAATTTAGATAAAGTAAATACTGATGTGGACTCAAATGCTTTTCAAAATATTGGAGACGCAACAAACTGCCGATGCTGGAACCTCGAGCAAAGCACAAAACGCTGGAGTGATCCAGTGGGTCAGACAGCATCAATGGAGGGAATGAATAAGCAATGTTTTAGTTTGGGACCATGCTTCAGACTCTGTTACTCTGGCACTTTGTGCTTTGCTCTGCACCATATTACTCTACCATCTTTTGCACCACAATTGATTAGAAAGCCAGCACTTTCTCCTCACTGTGGTGTGCTCCTGACTTTCTGAAGTAAGATATGAACTCACAGTCCTCTGACGAGATTCATTAGTGGTACCAGATAAACCATTGGTTGACACCAGGATAATCAATGTGCTTCTGATGATTGTACATGCTTGTTGGCTTAAACCATGTTTTCTGAGGCAGTCCTATAATGTTGTTGGTGGTTTTATTCTCATAAATGTGCTGTGGTGAGACATTGACACAAAGCCTCTCCTCCTGATTCTCATTCCCTGCCCTTGTTTCTCGGTGCAGATACCGTCCGATCTCCACGGTTGAAGTTGTGGTCCCTCTGGTGGGTTTTTAACTCTACTGGCTATTACCTGGTGGTCTACTATGTACAGATCCTCTGGGACAACATCTCCCCATCCAGAGAAAACAGGGGCGTCTACAATGGAGGCGTGGATGCAGTTGCAACACTACTTGGTAAGGAAAATGTGCGCTCCTCACCGCCCTTGTGAATGCAGTGTGAGTACGGACGACATGCCTCCCAAATGAGTCAGATTATTTGCCGTCTCCAATTCAAAATAAAAAACACGAAAAATGATTAGTAGGTCAAGTTCCCTGACCGGAAGCGGTAATTCCGTGTCTCTTCCCACACATAATGACCAGACCCTTTTGAGTATTTCCTCATTTTCTGTTTTTATTTTGCAATCCCTGGCTTTAGACTTCCCAGCCAGAGGAGACATCAACTCAGCATCTATCCTGTCAATCCACACAAGGCCCTTTCAGTAAGATCACCCCTCATGCTTCTAATCGCCAGAGAATATAATCTCAGTCAGTTTACCTCTCTTTCTGCAACAGTCATTCCAAGAATCAATCTGATGAAATTACACTACTTCCCTCTGTTGCAAGTTTTTCTTCTCTTCAGCAGCAAGACCAAGACGGCACACAATCTTTGAGAAGCACTTGCACCAGAGTTCTGTATAATTGTGGCCCATAATGCTGATGGTAGTTCTATTTTCAGATTCACCATTTGACTAACTCTCGAAACCAAAAGTAAACAAGATATTTTTAATCCTTGTTGACATAGAACACTGGTCCTTTGCCCGTGCATGACTGTGGCACTTGTGGACATCCAACACCCTACTAATAAACAACAGAATGAGAATACAGTATTCAGAAACCATTTTAAAAATGAGAATCAAAAAAGTGAATAGGGGAGGGAAATAGAGCACGAGTGTAATCGACAAGAAATATAATAACAGATTGTAAGTTACAAGCCACCGTGAGGCCATTAGTGACTGAGATGGAAGATATAATGAAGAAAAGGAAATTGTACAGACATACACAGATGAGTCCAGTTAAAAAACATATTTTTGAGATTCAGCGTGGAAACAGCACTTTGTTCCACCGAGTCGATGCTGAACAGCAATCACCCGTACACTAGTTCTATCCTCCATCCAAGGGACAATTTACAAAAGCCAAATAACCTACAAACATGTATGTATTTGGAATGTGGGAGGAAACAGGAGCACCTGGAAAACAGGGAGAATGTATAAACTCAATATACAGAACCTGTAATCAGGATTGAAACTGGATCTCTGGCGCTGCAAGGCAACAACTCTATCGCTGTGCCGCCGTGCCGTCTATCTTCACAGAAAAGGCCACAAAGAATGACATACGGGTCCAAAGGGTGTAAAGAGGGCGATGAATTTAAGATAATTAATATTTTTTAAGAGAGAGCATTGAAGGAATTAATAAAACCAAAAGTTCAAATAGTTTGAGACCAGATGTGACCACATCCTAGGGTTTTAAAAATGGTCTCTACATTAATAGATAATAAATGTATTTGTGAAGAATCATGTTATTTCCTGTATGCTGTAACATTTAAGTATATTGAAAGGTGGCAAATGTTGTTCAAGAAAGGAGGGAGAGAGAAAGTAGGGACCCTGGGCCAGTTATCAACCTTACAAGTCGGGAAAATTATGGAATCTGTTAACTATGCAGTTTTAGGCACAAAAGAATATATTCATTTGATAAGGCACAGTCAGTGTAGTTTCATGGTAAGAAAATTGTGTTTGGCAAATCCAATATTTAGGGGAACTAATGGATGTAGTATATCTGGGTTTCCAAGTGGCATTTGATAAGCTACAGTAGAAAACTGTTTTTTTGCACTGGATTAATATAGTATGTGTAGGTATGGATAGAGGTTTAGTTAGAAACCTAATGGCTAGTAAATTGTGGGGTTGTGGAGTTCCCACAAAGGTCCGTGTTGGGAATTGGCTCTGTAAAAACTTTTATTGTTGACCCAAGAGCACAATGTATCTGAGAGTGCAGAAGATGCAAAGCTAGGAGAGCACGTCAGGAGAAAGCAGAGGGTTGTGGGTAGGTTAAATGAGCGGGCCAAAATTATGTATAACTTTGCAAAAATATAAGGCAGGAAGAATATAAAAGTTATTAAATAACTAGAAATCTGAAAATGTTGATGTTCAGAGAGATTTAGGTGTGCAGAAACACAAAACCTAAATGAAGGACTATAATTAATCTAATATTGATGTTAAGTCTGCGGACTGGAAATGAAGAGTGTGTGTTTAGGACAGGGGCAAGGGCTGCACTGAGACCATACGTGGAGCATAGCATTAACAATTATACTAACAAAAAGAAATAGCATAGTTTTCTTGGAATGTAGGTTTCCGGGGTTGATTCCTGGACTCAGGTTGTTGTCTGGTGAGGAGAGATTAAGAATCATGGGTCTATATTCACAAGGGTTTAGAAGAATGGATTGACAGGCTAGATTCTGAGAGTCCAGAATCTGCGACCATTCTCTCTGGATAAGGATCTGGTCATACTGAGGTGAGGATATTTCGGACATCAACACACATAAATAATAATGCGATGTGAATCGCCAATTGTTTAGTAATATGTAATTAATGGTTTGGACACCAGGGGAATCATGTTCATTAGATATAGGAGCAGAATTAGGCCATTTGGCCCATCGTCTATTCTGCCGTTAAATCGTGGCTGATCTATCTTTCCCTCTCAACCCCATTCTCCTGCCTTCTCCCTATAACCCCTGACACCTGTGCTAATCAAGAATCTTTCAATTTCCACCTTAAAAATATCCACTGACTTGGCCAGGGTCCAGGAAAAAGAGATGGTTTAAGAAAGTGGAATTATAGGAATTCAATATTGACATTTGAATGGCCTAATCCTGGTCTTATTTTTTGATGTTCTTGCGTATTTCCTTGGATTTGTTCCGAGATAGTGCTTGTTACTATATTAATGCAAATATTTCTGGCTTTCTTACTCATCTCCCATCTCATACTCTTACTCATCCGCTGTGCAAACTCACCTACCACTTTATTTCCTCAGCCCCTGAAGCCACGCTGTAGGCAACAGTGTGAGGGAAAAGTCGTGAGATCCTCAACCTCTAGAAACGACAAATATTTTTTTACAGAGTTGCCCCTTGGAAGAAGCACGATTATTTACACCAAAGTTTGGTTCTAGCTATGTTGCAATCGTGAGATTGATACTTGACCAGGCAACTTGTTGACTTCATACATTGCCAGTCCAAGCAAGGCTTCTGAGACCAGGAAACCAATTTATGGGACAAACACATTCAGCTAAACCAAGGAATGACTTAGAACAACAAACTCATGGCAGGCAGTGGAGCGTAGAAGGTGCCAATGCTCATACCAAGAAACACTCCCCTGAAAAGTAATGACAATTTAATTTTGACTTCCCAGATTTAGACCCTAAGTGTGAACAGATCCTTTTATGCTTCTAAAACAAGTTCACCAAGCTGTGTTTGGCAACTTGCGGCCTGCTTATGGCATAAACAGTCGTCAATTGTTAACAATGTGCAGTCCTTCCCCATTCTTCCTGCACTCTTGCATGTCATTACACAGCCTCCAGGCTGGCGAAGTGCAGTCATTGCTGTGATGTCAGGAATTAGAGCAGTCGATCACTGTACAGGGAGAACCCACAAAACGGCCATGATTTAAACGACCAAAGTCTGTTTTCTTAGAGATGCATCTCGAGGGGTAACTATGAGCTAAAGGACCGGTAAGAGTTCCTCCCCTACTGTTCTTGAAATTGTCACGATCAAACAGTATGGAAATGGGCCCTTCAGCCCACTGTGTCTATGCTAATCATCAAAGACTCGACTGGGCTAATCCTGCCCATATTCCTTTTTTTAAATCTCCCATATTCCCCTGAACAGTCCCCGGGTTTACTAAACATAGACACAAAATGCTGGAGTAACTCAGCGGGCCAGGCAGCATGTCTGGAGAGAAGAAATGGGCGACGTTTCAGGTCGAGACCCTTCTTCAGACTGATGTCGGGGGAGAGGGAGGTATATAGATAAGGAAGTATAAGGTGTGAAAACAGGGCAAAGGGGATGCAGATCGAGGAAAAAGTAGAATAGTTCATTGTTAGCTGGGAGAAGGTAACAACAAAGCAAACAGAGATCAAAAATGTAGTCTCCGACTACATCTCCCTCCGAAGAAGGGTCTCGACCCGAAACGTCACCCATTTCGTCTCTCCAGAGATGCTGCCTGGCCCGCTGAGTTACTCCAGCATTTTGTGTCTATCGTCAGTTTAAACCAACATCTGCAGTTCCTTCCTACACACCAGGTTTACTACCTGTGTGCACGCTGGGGACAATTTATAGAGGCAAATTAATCTCCCAACCTACATGACTTTTCAACTGTTGTGAGAGGGGTGCATCAGTAGAGTTGCTGCCTCACAGCGCTAGAGACCTGGGTCCGATCCTGACTTTGGGTGCCGTCTGTGCGGAGGGCTGCGTGGGTTTACGTGGGCTTTATCCGGGTGCTCCGGTTTCCTCCAACATTACAAAGATGTGCAGGTTTGTAGGTTAATTGGCTTCTGTAAATTGCCCCCAGTGTGTGGGATGCGAAAGTGGGATAACATAGAACTAGTCTATGGCTGATCGATGGTCAGCTTGGACTCAGTGGGCCGAATGGTCAATTTCCAGGCTATATCTCTAAAACTAAAAAACACCCTCTTGCACTACATTCTGGATGCAAAATAAAAACCTTCCTCAAAACCCTTCTAAATCTCCCACCTCTTAGGTTTGAGACCCTTGTGCCAAGGGAAAGTGCCTCTTGCCATCTACTCTATCTACACCCTCATGATTTTCTACAGTAAATCTTGTAGGGGATCTCTTCAAAGTCCCATTCAGGAGGAGGTACCAGCATTCCCTCGGTAACCAACTGCAGTTCAGTCACATCTGTAGCTCTGAGGGATGTGTGTTGACAACCTACTCACTCAAAGCTGGGATGCTCTGCTGATACTGGAAGCAAACTGCTGAAGCCGTCAACAACCCATTCATTGGGTGTTCATTTGGAAATTATGGAACAGGAACCAACTGGGATCATTCATCCTCTTTACCTAATCTTAGCACTATTTTTGATTCTTTTCTCCCTCATGTTCTTCTCTAACCTCTCAATATGTGCATTTCCGCTGCTTAGATGGAGTAGGGATTTCCATAGTCTCACCATGCTCTGGGTGAAGATGATTTTCCTGATTTTTTTTTTCTTTAGAATTTATCCTATTTTCATGGCTACTACTTTTCTTTCCCACTAATGGAAATGTCTACATCACCAGCCCTTCCCTACATGAAAGGCCCTTTGCCTTGTCATTTTTTGGGAAGGGATCATTGACAGCCGATGTCACCCAGTCAGTTGGGAACTAAACAGAGCATGAGAGTCACATCGAGCTGTCTGTGGAGTAGCAACCTCAGTAGTTTACTCAACAAGCAGAAGCTGCAGCAACTGCTCCCAGTAAAGGCAAAGTAATTTTCACAGATGAAAGGCAGTACGTGGAGGATGGCTCATATAAATGTTTGCAAATTATCACTCTTAGCCAAAGAGTACTCTGGTAACATAATTTCACAGAGAAAGTAGGGGTGGCACAGTGGTAGAGTTGTTACCTTACAGTGCCAGGGACCCAAGTTCGATCCTGACCACAGGTGCTGTCTGTACATTTGACAGTGATCGCGTGGGTTTTTCCCAGGCTCTCCAGTTTCTCCCACACTCCAAAGATGTACAGGTTTGTCGGACAATTGTAAATTAATTGTAAAATTGTCCCTAGTGTACGGGGATTGCTGGTTGGTGCAGACTCGGTGTATCTCTAAACTAAACTGAGTAGCGAACGATTCCAACCTGCCCAGCTTGCACTATATGAAACCCTTGGTTTTGAATTCCATTGCCAATGCCACAAGATGTTGTCCTCTCCCGCTTCTAGCTCCCGGAGATTTCTCACTGGGCTTTCTTCGTCTCGTTGGTAGGTGCCATTGCCTCTTTCTCCGCGGGGCACCTGACTCTGCGCTGGTCGCTGTGGGCGGAGCTGGTGATCTTCGTCATCACAGCAATGCAGGCCGGGCTCCTCTTCCTCATGAACACCACCAGCAACATCTGGATCTGTTACATGGGCTTTGTCCTGTTCCGGAGCAGCCACCAGCTCCTGGTTCCCATTGCAATGTAAGTACAACCCATCTCTACTTACCTGGGAATGGGGATGGGGTAAGATTCCATATTGAAGGAATGGAGGGAGATGCAGAGTTAGGGAAGAGACGAGGTGAGTGAGAGCAATGCATGCCTCGTTTAGGAGCAACATGTCTCGTAAGGGAGCAATGCATGCCTACCTCGGCAGCAATGCATACTGTACATGCAGCTGCACTTGAGGTGAGGAAAAACTGAATAGGAAAAACCTGTTAAATGGAAGGAAATCAGCTCTTAAGCCTCCGCTGGCTCATTGAAACAGACCCACACTCTACCTCTCTGTACTTTTCTCAGAACTTTGCAATTTTTCTGTTCAATGATACATTTCAAAAAGAGACCGAGTTTGTTAAGCTTATACAGCCTCTCCAAACACAGTTTTGGATCACAACAGGCTGCATTTTTGTTTGAACAAGAAGGTTTTTAGCTCTGATTTTGTTCGTCATTTATCATAAATCTGCACGCCTCGGTATACCAGTTTTGCCTTTACGAACAAAGCACCTCATGATTTTGAACACCAGTGCATCAAACTACTGAAACAATAACTTCCTCTAGGGATTGTTGGCTACCATCCATTAAAAAAACCCATCCTCGGGCATTGGCCTACTTAAATAATTTAATAAAGAAATTCCTGATTTGAGATAAAGAGACTCCACAGGAAGACAGGCACCCTTACTGAAACAATTGTACACACACTGACACAGAACCGCACACACACGCAAGCACAAATGACTTTATAGACAATAGACAATAGGTGCAGGAGTAGGCCATTCAGCCCTTCGAGCCAGCACCGCCATTCAATGCGATCATGGCTGATCACTCTCAATCAGTACCCCGTTCCTGCCTTCTCCCCATACCCCCTCACTCCGCTATCCTTAAGAGCTCTATCCAGTTCTCTCTTGAAAGCATCCAACGAACTGGCCTCCACTGCCTTCTGAGGCAGAGAATTCCACACCTTCACCACTCTCTGACTGAAAAAGTTCTTCCTCATCTCCGTTCTAAATGGCCTACCCCTTATTCTTAAACTGTGGCCCCTTGTTCTGGACTCCCCCAACATTGGGAACATGTTTCCTGCCTCTAATGTGTCCAATCCCCTAATTATCTTATATGTTTCAATAAGATATTACATGTGGATCCAGCAGCTTTTATCACATACAATACTGTGGCACAGATAGGAGAGCTGCAGCCTCACAACGCCAGTGACCCAGGGTCAATCCTGACCCCAATACTGTCTGTGTGGAGTTTGCACCCTCTCGTGGGGTTTTTCCCCCAACTGCTCCGGTTTCTTCCCACATCCCGAAGACGTGTGGGTCAATAGGCTAATTAGCCACTTTACATTTGTTCTGAAAATGTGGATGAGTGATAGAATCTATGGGGGGGAGGGGGGGGGGGGTGAGAATATGGGAAGAATAAATAAAATGGGATCATTATTGACTTTAGACTTTAGAGATACTGCATGGTAAACTGGCCCTTCGGCCCAACGAATCTATCCTACACACTAGGGACAATGTACAATTGTACTAAAGCCAATTAACCTACAAACTGCATGTCTTTGGAGTGTGGGAGGAAACCAGACCCGGAGAAAACCCATGTGATCACAGAGAGAATGTACAAACTGTCCAGACAGCACCCGTAGTCAGGATTGAACCCGGGTTTTTGGTGCTGTAAGGTAGCAACTCTACCGCTGCACCACTGCGCTGTCCTACAAATTAGTGTAAATGGGTGTCTGAGTCCATATAGACAACATCCAGTGCCAGCCTCTTGGTGACCTCTCCATAAACCTGGATCAAACGTGAGACATGATTTCCCACGCACAAAGCTTTGCTGACTATCCCTAATCAGTCCATGCCGATCCACATGCTGGTAAATCTGTCTCTAACAATCAACTCCAACAATTTTTCCCAGCACTAAAGTCAGTAAAGTCAGCACGTCTGTAATTCCTGGCTTGTCCTTGCTGCTCTTCTTCAATAACAGCACAACATTAGTCACCCATCAGTCTGCTGGAAATTCACCTGTGGCTAAAGGTAATAAAAATATCTCTGCAAGGGTCTCGAGTATTTTCTCTCCAGCTTCTCATACGGTGAGGATGCACCTGGTGAAGCCCTGGAAATGTATCCAACTTAATGAGCGTTAACACCACCAATACCTCCTCTTTGGTAATTCATATATGGTCTAAGACATCACAACCCCTATTCTTCAATTCACAGTAAAAACAGGTGTGAAGTATTCATTTAATATTTCCCCCATCTCTTGGTTTCTACACAAAGATCTTTAAGGGGACCTATTCTTTCCCTTGCCACCCTTTTACTTTTAATATACTTTTAATATACATGGCGGTTACCTCCTCCTCCCACCCTGCCGCTTGCAAGGATACCATCCCATACTTTCAATTTCTCTGTCTCCTCTGCACGTGCTCTCAAGATGAGACTTTCCATTCTCGGACATCCGAGATGTCCTCTTTCTTCAGTAAATGTGGATTACCCCCCATGCTGTCCATGCTGTAGATAGATCCCTCATCCATGTCTCCTCAGTGTCCCACAGTTCTGCTCTCCCCATCCCTCCCCTGAGGGAAGAGGAATAGAGTTCCCCTGGTCCACTCCTTTCGCCCACCAACATCTGCATCCAACACATCATTCTCTGAAATTTCCGCCATCTTCAACATGATCCCACACCCCTCTCTGCTTTCCACTGAGACCACTCTCTCCGCACTCATTGGTACGCTCTTCCTTTCCCAACCCACCCCCTCCCTACACCTCCTCTCTCACTTCCATCCAGGGACTCCAGGGAGGAATTTGTCAAATGTGTTAAAAAAAACAGCCTTAATCAATATTTAGTGGACCCTGCTAGAGAGGGTGCAACATTGGGCTTCCTCTTGGGGAATGAGGTAGCGAAAAGTGACGGAAGTGGGGGACCAATTTGTGACCAGTGACTATTCGATTTAAAATAGTAATGGAGAAAGATAGAAATGGGCCACAAGGTAAGGTTCTAATGGATCAAGGCCGATTTGGAAGCTATTAGGTAGGGACTTGCAGAGGTCGTTTTGGGGTGTCTGTTTGCAGGTAGGGGATGTCTGTCATTCAGAAGTCAGTTAGCAAGAGTAAAGGGGAAGGTTTGCCTGTTAGGGGGAGGAGCAAGGCTGGAACGTTTAAGGAACCTTGATTGATGAGGGATGTTGAGGCTGCAGTTAAGAACAGGAAGGAGGCAAACATCAGATTTAAGGCATCAGATCAAGCAAATCCCTCCTCAAGTATAAGAAGTTTAAGAAGGCACTTACAAACTCAATCAGGAGAGTCAAAAGAGGACATGCAATGGAGCTGGCAGGCAAGGGAATGGAAAGTCATGAGATTATACAGGTCGGGCTTTTGCTGAAACAAGTTCTCCCTGTAGAAACAGGGAACTACAGATTCTGGTTTACCAAGGAAGGACACAAAATGCTGGAGTAACTTAGCCAGTGAGGCAGCATTCTGGAGAACATGGATAGGTGATGTTCTGCGCCGGTACCTTTCTTCAGACTGAGTGCAAGGCTGGGGGAAAGGAAGCATGAAGATTGGAGGGGATGTGTATGCCCTGTGTACACCATGATGATTATGTCACCTGCTCACTCAACTGAAAAACTATAAAGATAGAAAGAGCTCCTATCCCCATGACCTATACAAAGCTTTCATTTCAAGCCACACCTTTCCACTCTACAGGACACTCCAGAACAGATTACATTTAATGCAAGAGCTATATTTGAAAGGTGACCCCACCAGAGTGGTATAGACTTTTTGACAGCCAAAACATGCACAAGATCCCACCGCACGATTCTCCGCATATGGTGATCCTGCCAAATTGTTTCTTGCCAGTACTTTGTGGAGGTGCTGCGATATCTCTTTATTTTTTTCGAGCCTCTTGGCCAATGTTTTCCATTGAACTAACATCACTATAGACAGATTTTTTTGTTCATCATAGTACTGCTGCTTGCGGCAGCTTGCTTGGACAAATTGGTCATTGAATATATTACAACAGTGACGAGAGACACTTAGTAATCTGTGCCATGAAAAGTAGACCATTGTGTAAATGCAGAATAAAGATGAGTTGCCTAGCCTAACCTCCGAGCCTTGACATCACTGAGTACGTAACCAAATAATTTTTAAATGTGAAGAAGATTTTTGTCACCACCACCCTTTCAGACCCTTACCACCATGTGGTTGAATTAATTTCTCCTCTCCTAGCCTTAATTCGTCTACAAGTTACTAATGTTGAATCTTGACCTCTTTGGTAAAGTCTTGCTGTCCATTCCATTTGGACTCGTGCTGTCTGTTCGCTGTCCATCCATGTGTGTAATAGGCAAGGCCAGCATTTATTGCCCGTTCATTCCTACCTTTCAGGTGTAGGCTAGCCGCCTTTTTGAACCACTGCAGTTGAATTCTATTAGATTTAGATTAGATGGAGAAGGATAGGAATGGCCCAACAAAGATGTCCCCTTTGGGCAGGGTGTCCAAAGAGTCAGATTCAGCGATGATGAAGGACTGCTGCTAAACCTCCAAATCAAGATGTGTAGGAAGGAACTGCTAATGCTGGTTTAAACCGAAGATCGACACAAAAAGCAGGAGTAACTCAGCGGGACAGGCGCATTTCTGGAGAAAAGGAACGGGTGCTGTTTTGGGTCGAGACCCTTCTTCAGACTGGATCAAGATGGTGTGTAACTGGGAGGGGAACCTACAGGCGGTGGTGTTCCTGTGCTCTCACTCCAATGTCATCACTGATTAGTAGATGTCATGGATTTGGGAGGATACTTTGGGGTATCCAAGAAGAATAAGTGCAAAAGATGGTCCGTACAGCAGACAGTTTGGCCTGGCGGTTGAAGGAATGAATGTTTAGGCTGGTATCTCGGATGCTGATGCTACATCCTGGGTGGTGTTGAGGTCCTTGCATGTTCTCGGAACTGCACTCATCCAGATAATCTCATCCTGATGCGGTCCTCAATCTCACCCTCCATGTGAGAAATTTGCCCTCAGATATTCTTTAAATCTTTCCCTTCTCACCTTAAACCTGTGCCCTTAAGTTTTAGGCTCCCCTCTCCTGTGAAACAGATTGTAACTATCTACCCCGTCTATGGCCCTCTATAGGTCACCTTATAACTCGTCCAGAATGAATGTTTTCTGCACCCTCTCATGCTTGACCCCATCCTTTCTCAGTGCAGTTGCCCAGTCTGGTTTGGAGGTTAATTGGCTTCAGCAAAATAGTAAATTGTCCTTAGTGTATTGGATAGTGCACGGGATGATTACTGCTAAGCACCGGGCTGAAGGGCCTGTTTCCATGTTGTCGCTCTAAAGTTTAAGCTCTAAAATAAAGTAAATAACGACTCTATGACTCAGACTTGGCAACAAATTAGTTGAAGTGCCTGTGAGTGCAATTGCCCAGAAAAGTGTCTTCTGTTATTAGTTTTCAGATTGCTACATCATTGAGCAAAGAGCTCTGTGCCCTGGTGTTCGGTCTCAACACATTTCTGGCCACCATCTTAAAAACCATCATCACCCTCATCATTGCGGATAAGCGTGGGCTGGGACTACACGTAAACAACCAGGTACGTGTCAGGCTGAGTCTGTTGAGCTTCTCCCTGTAACTCCTAGGACAGGAAGAGGGATGAACTGTAATTCTCGCACATCACTAACGAGACCTCAAAATGAACATTGCATGCAATCCTGGGCTCTGCTCCTTTGCAAAGGGGGCGAGTCTGTGGAACAGACACATTGGGATTCTTCTCTTGAGGGCAAAGGGAAGGTTAAAGAGAGATTTAATTGAGATGTACAAATGCCTGACATCGTTTAATTGGGCAAACAATGAGAAACTTGCTGTTGGGAAGAAAAAAACAGCAATGAGAGTAGGTCTTCAACTTGAAATATTAAGTCTGATTCACGTTCCACAGATGCTGCCGGACATGCTAAGTGTTTAGAGCATTTTCTGTTTTTCAACTTCTACAGTTTTTTTGATTGTCATTATTCAGGAGAGTTTGAATTTAAGCCAATGGTTTCAGTCACAACTATCAAAAACAATTTGGGGGGAAATATTCGAGGAAAGGTGTTGTCTGGAACTAATTATATCAACATGGATGTGAGGTGTATGCAAGCAAATGGGATGGACCTAGGTGGGCATCTTGGTCAGCATTTGGCCAAATGACCTAGTATGACTCCATGACTCAAATTAAACAATGCTTTTGAAGCAGAGCTGTAGACCACATAACATGATCATGGGCTACACGATCCTTGGAGCCTTTGTCCTGCTCTCCACAGGTTTGCTCAGCCCTCAACTCCTCTCCTGTGCACACAGTCTACATCCCTGAACCAGGGCACATCCTGTCCACACACCGTGCCCCGTTACCACTGCTCTTTGAGATGTGGCACTAAATCAGAACTCCCTACTTGCTCCCTGTGCAACTGACCCCGTGTGAAGAGCGAGGAGGTTCTCCGCCTAATACTTAACTCTCAAGTTATGTATATTCTGTTAAACAGGTCAAGAGTGTGGGATATTCCTGTGCAGAGATTGCCTGCTGTGATGGAGCGTCAGCATGTAAGAGCACACAGCTACATCCCAGGGTCACTGAGTTTGTTTTATCTTGGTTCGCGATTGACATAAGCTGTTTCTTTTTTCTGGCAGTGCAATTTGACACGCTCGGAAGCTTTGGCTTTGGGACAGGAAAAGCAAGTGTTTTGAGTAAAATGTAAATAAACATCCCACCGCACCCTGCGGTGGCAGGGGAGGGATGCTGTGCCCGAGGCGGCCACGGGGATTGTTAGCCCACGTGCTGTGGTCAACCGGCCCTACTTCCTGTTTTTAACAAGAGGTGAAGCTGGCACTTCAACTCTACTGGTCAGCGATAGCCTTCGGAGACCTTGCAAGGATGGGATGAGGGTTGCAGCATAATCCTTGTGCCTCACTACCGAGGCCTCAAAATGATCAGCACGTGCAATCTTGGACACCTTTCTTACCGGCTTTAATCATCTTCACCATCTTCACAACAAATGTTGGGATCAGGCAGCTCTTACCAGGCAACTGAACCATCCTAAATGAATGAATGATACTTTATCATCACATGTGACATTTCACAGTGAGATTCTTTGTTTTGCATACACAAGGCATGCAAAGAGTTGCCACATGCAGGGTGCTGACAATGTTACAAAGTATTCCATTTAGTCCCCAATGGTCCCCATTGTTCTCAGCAGCTCCCCCCCCCCCCCCCCCCCCCATGCCAGGTCCCCATCCTACCAACAACTAGAGAGCAGTCCTGAGCTACCATCACCTCATTGGAGACCCCTTGGACTTTCTTTGATCGGTCTTTACTGGACTTTATTTTGCACTAAAAGTTATTCATGTTATTCCCTTACTTGATTGTAATGAGGTACTATTGTCTTTCTGCTGACTGGTTAGCACGCAACAAAAGCTTTTCACATGTGACAATAAACAAAACTCAAACTCGGTAGCAGGACCATCGCTGGCTGGGCTTGTCGGATGATGATTAATGTCACTTTTGGATGTCTTCCAACCAGCTCCCAGTAGCCTCTCCTTTAAATCCCAAACCCTTTCCCAAGATCCCACTCATTCTGGCAGCCCCTTCTCCCATCGCAGCGAGCAGAGAGGTGTGTTACTTACACTTGACTAAATCCTTGCCCTCCAGTCCCACAGTTGAAGCCTTGGGAGAGTCAAAGTGCAGTCTCAGAGAACGAACAAGCTTGTGACATCCTCTTTGTCCCTAGGATGTGGTTGTCTTTCTGCATTGGACAGCAAGGAAGTTTAGAGTCAAGGAGATTGCATCACCGAAACAGGCCCTTCATTCCACCAATTCCACACTGATTCTCAAACTCCTGTTTATGCTGATTTTATTTTATTCATTTTCTTTCACAGTCCCTGCTTTTAACACTCTTGTACACATCAAGGGATAGGAAAGAATTGCAGATGCGGGTTTAAATCGAAGAATGACACAAAATGCTGGAGTAACTTGGCGGGACAGGCAGCATCTCTGGAGAAAAGGAATGGGTGACGTTTCGGGTTGAGACTCTTCTGCCGAGTCTCGACCCAAAACGTTACCCATTCCTTCTCTCCAGAGATGCTGCCTGTCCCGCTGAGTTACTCCAGCATTTTATGTCATTTGTGTATTCACTGGAGTTTAGAAGGATGAGATGGGATCTTATAGAGACGTATAAAATTATAAAAGGATTGGACAAGCTAGATGCAGGAAAAATGTTCCCAATGTTGGGGGAGTCCAGAACCAGGGGCCACAGTCGAAGAATAAAGGGGAGGCCATTTCAAACTGAAGTGAGAAGAAACGTTTTCACCCAGAGAGTAGTGAATTTGTGGAATTTTCTGCCACAGAAGTCAGTGGAGGCCAATTCACTGGATGAATTTGAGAATTAGATAGAGCTCTAGGGGCTAGTGGAATCAAGGGATATGGGGAGAAGGCAGGCACAGGTTATTGATTGTGGATGATTAGCCATGATCACAATGAATGGCGGTGCTGGCTCGAAGGGCCAAATGACCTCCTCCTGCACCTATTTTCTATGTTTCTATGATGCCTGTCCCGCTGAGTTACTCCAGCATTTTGCATCTATACACATAAAGGGACGATTTACAGCGGCCAATTAACCTATTGGCCCGCACATCTTTGTCATGTGGGAGGAAACTGAAGCACCCAGAGGAAACGTATGAACTTCACACAAGGAACACCTGAGTTCAGGAATGAACTCATGTCCCTGGCGCAGTGAGGCAGCGATTCTGCCAACTGTGTGACAGTGCAACCCGAGTGTTTTAATTTGATCATAAGAGAGTAGTGTTTCCAGTGGGAGGAGATGGTAACACAGAGGACACGGTTGAAAGAGTCAAAAGTCACCTGAGTTAGAGTCCAGTTGCTCATTTAAAACCTAAAAGTTTTCAATGGTGAATTCAGTTTGATAATACGTCTGAAAGGTGCCTTGGGCTAGTCTACAGTGTTAAAGACTCTCTGTAAATACGTGCTGTGTCAGTCCTTTGTTGAAACATGAGGTTGACAATGCCAAGCATTATCAACCTTGGGTTTGAATTCTTGTGGGATTAATCATATGTATATACACGAGCCCTGAACAGTTCTAATGAGGGCAACCCAGTATGCTAATGAATAATGAAATGAACAAATGCTTAATTCGTTCGCCAGAGTTATAATTCTGCTGCCGAACACGTGTTTCTAGCAGAACAGTTATGAATAATCCCTTAGTGGAGGAACAATCTGCTTAGCAGAAAGTTCACCGATGCTCATGGGATTATTGGACTTAGCAGTGAAAACAATTTAAGTAGGAATATTGCTTTATGGAAAGCAGAATTGTTAACTAGAGGACACAAATTTAAGAATTGAAGGGAGATTGAGATATTGTTTTGTTACAAACCAGGAAGCACTTCAGGAATTAGGAAGTGATTCCTAAGACTTTCGAGATACAACAAGAAAACAAGCCCTTCGACCCACCATGTCCACACCGACCAGTGATCACCCCATACACTATCCTACACACTAGGGACAATTTTACAACTTACCAAAGTCAATTTAGGTCTTTGGAATGTGGGAGGAAACCAGAGCACCTGGAGAAAATGCATGCAGTCACAGGGAGAACATACAAACTCCGTTCAGACAGCACCCGTGGTTCGGATCGAACCTGGGTCTCTGGCGCTGTAAGGCAGCAATTCTACCGTGCCACATATGCCACTGTGCTATACAATTGTATGGCACAGAGGCTTAACTCCCTTCACACTTTTCCTGTCTAAATACCTGCCAAACACCCTTTAAATTGGCTGGTGATAAAGAGAATTCCTAAATGGAATTAAAATAACGCTGTGAAGGAGAAACGTATCCAGAGCTGTGGCGTTAGTGCAGGGAATTAGACTAATTGGATAGCTGTGTCTTCAGTATTATGTCATCATTCCAGTGTGCGTACATTCAGTCACCTGAATGTGACTGAATTCAGTCATAACTTTGGCATGATGGGAGAGGGAAGAACAGTAAATAATCCTGGAGATGATCCTTGACTGATGCAGTGTGAAGTATGAATGGAGTCAAGGGGGAGGGGGGGGGGGGGGAGATTGGTTTGTGTGATGAACTAGGTAGCATTGACAATACTCTGCAATTTCTTATTGTCTTGGGGAGAATAGTTATCATAGGCTAACCTACATCGGAAAGGATGCTTTTTATGGCGCATCTGCAGAAATTGGTACGGGTCACTGGAGACATGTTGAATTGCCTTAGCCTTCTGGGGAATAGAGTAATAGAGTATAGATGGGGTATAGGGTAGAGAGTCAAAATCTTTTTCCCAGGGATATCAAAGCAAGAAGGCGCAGGTTTAAGGTGAGAAGAAGGAGGTTTACAGTAGATCTGAGTATTTTATTTTTATCAAGAACGCGAATGATATCTGGAATGTGCTGCCAGAGGAGATGGTGGAATCAGATACAATCACTGTCTAGGAGGTATTTAGACAGACATGTAAATAGGAAAGGCTTGAAGCATACAGTCCTGATGTGGGCAGATGGGACCGACATAGATGGGCAAAAATATCGACATGGACATGATGGCCCATTTCTCTGCTTTCCAGGTCTATGAGATCAGTAAGGAAAAGCAGGTGAGGGGAGCAACGTAAAGTAAAAAACAGCTAGAGCTGGTGAGATCTTCCATAGCTGAGGTTTCATATACTATTCATCAACAAATATTATTCACAACAAATGGCTCACGTCAGTGGCATTGGCCCAAGAGGTTGTGGGTACAATGTGTTCCTGCAGAGCAATCCAGAGACCTGGAGTCATGAGTTCAAAAATCTCACTGCGGAGGTTTACAATTTATTGATTAATTAAATTTAGAGTTAAGAAAATACTTATATTGGTACTGATAACCTCATAGCCAGTGGACTCTTGTAGAAAAGTCTTTCACTAATGCCTGATAGGGAAGGAATTGCCTGAGCAATCCTACATCTGACCAAGACCTTGACAAGGATCAATAGAGTCAAGAATCATGAGTGTTTTATTGTCATTTCATAAGATCATAAGTGATAGGAGTAGAATTAAGCCATTCGGCCCCTCGTCTACTCAGCCATTCAATCATGGCTAATCTGTCTCTCCCTCCTGACCCCATTCTCCTGCCTTCTCCCCATAACCTCTGACACCCTTACTAATCAAGATATGTCCCAGACATAACAATGAAATTCTTACACACACACACACACACACACACACACACACACACAGAAACATATATATATATATATATATATATATATATATACACACACACACACATACATACATATAAACACATAAAAACAAACAATAATAGTGCAAAGAGACAAAACCAATGCCCCCAAGTCTATGTAGTTTAGAACTTATTTAGAGGTTCTAGCTTGATGAATAAGATTTGAGTCCTGACATAAAATACTCCAAAGGGTTTGACTACATAGATGCTCATGAGATGGGGAATCTAGAGTTAGAAAGCATCTTGTAAAGAGAAAATTCATTATGAAATATTCCCATACTAATCAGAAATAGACCATTTCAGCCTATCCCCCCCAGTGGTGAATCTTAGGACACCTAACTTCCAGGCAATTCCTGAGGCAGATTCAATCCAAGCCAGGAAAGGACTTGCCTAAAGGGGAATCCAGGGAATGGAGAGCAGGTAGGGAAATGGAACTGGGAGCAATGATCAGATCAATCTTCGTTTTACTAGATAATGTTACTGGCTTGAGGGGCTGAATGGCCTTCTCCAGCTCTTTAGGCTCTCTATAATGGGCTGATGTTCAGCTAGAGGGCAGGTTGGATATAGCTTTGGAACCCAACCCAAGCTTGTGAATTTGTAACTTACAACCTCAATGGTTCAATGGTTTCTTTATTATCATGTGCACCAAGGTAGTGTGAAATACTTTTTTTGCACACAGATCAGCAAGACTATCACCATATGTAGCACAATCCATCGATTGGTACAGAATATACAGAATAACCCACTGAATCTCTGTGCAAGAGGCACCATTTTGGCACTATTTTACCACAATGGCCAGTTGGAGCCGTCAGCTGCATTCTGCTCGTCCTATGAACTGTCGTCCCTCTCCTCTTTGGCCCTTGTTCTCTGCTGGGGTGCCTCCCACAGCTGGCCTTGAGTGCCTCCCCCCCCTCCCCCGGTTCTTCTTACTGGGCCCCTTATCCAGTGTCCGCAGCCATCTCCCTCCATCCTCCTCACCTCGGCTTCCATATCTGGGCGGGTTCCCGGTTCCACGGCAGGCGAGCCAGGCAAGCCTTTGGGATATGGCCATGGCTCGCCAGGTATTCCTTCTCACTGTCTGCAGCTCGCCGGTATACCTGACCACAACCTTGGGTCAGAATGCACACCTGCACCTGACAGACACTGTAGCGCACCATAAGGTTTGTCCTGGGGTAGCCAAATCCAGACGGGGAGGGAAACCACTGCTGTGAAGGAGAGCAGAGGAAAATAAAGCTAACTTGTTGAGAAACATCGTGTTATTTTTAAATATCACTTTCTAGAGACGACAGGAAATGGAAGAAACGATTTGTTAATGTAGTCACATTTCTATGTTCACTCAAAGTTGTCATAAACTGAACCAGTCCCAGATAGCAGTGGTTTAGTGCGGTCTTGAACACACAGGACATTAGATAATTCTCATATTCATTACAACAACCACAGTTAAATATCTGCATGGAGCACGAAAGTTGCCAAAGCCACAATGTTAGAATAAACTGCCAGGTGCTGGATTCCAGATATCCACGTTTTCCAACCAACCATTTGTTTCCCATAAATTACATTGACCAGTGGCACATTAACGACAACAGTTAAAGTAAGTCTTATTTGTGTATTTTGTATTTTTGTGAGGCACACCATGTAAAAACAGCATGTTTTTATATATTTACATATTTTTAGAAAGCATCTATTGAGCTCTAGCTGCAAGGAGTCCCTCATGGCTTAGAATTGATTGATTCAAAGATACAGCAACACCCAGCAGGTTAGGCAGCATCTGCAGGAGAAACCAAGTTCAGGTTTGAGAAAAGGTGGTGGGAGGGATGGATAGGACTGAGGAACTATCTGTGATAGGATAAGACCAGATCAAATGGTTTGATGGGGCAGTTAGCTGCTGATTTTATACTAAAAAAGCTAGAGTAACTCAGCGGGACAGGTAGCATCCCTGGAGAGATGCTGCCTGTCCTGCTGAGTTACTGCAGCTTTTTGGGGGGGAGGGAGAGAGAGAGAGAAAGGGAGAGAGAGAAAGGGAGAGAGTGTCACTCTGAGCTAGTATCACATGGCTCAGCAGAAATAGCTCGTTTTCATACAGTCAAAGCAAGTGACCTAAAATTAGAGAATTTGATATCTGGTTGCAATGTCTTAATGCAAAGAAGCATATTCATCATCTACCAACCCCATTGACCTTTGGTTTAACCCTGAAGTGGATATTCCCTTTGCCCCACCCATGCCCACTCCATGTTCTCTGCACCTTAAAATGACCGTTTGTATCTCTTGTTCCCAGTTTAGATGAAGGGTCTCGAACCTGAGACATTAACTCTGTGTCTTTTCCCAGTGATGCTGTCCTGCCCTGCTGGGTGCTTCCCGTAGTCCTGATTTTATTTCAGTATTTCGGCATCTGCGGTTTTATATTTGGTTCTCATTGACTAATTCTAGCAACGCTCTCTCTCTCTCTCTCTCTCTCACTCCACCACCCCTTTGCTCCCTCCACAGTTCTTCTTTTACGTTGGCTACTTTTCGCTGCTCGCAGTCATCTACCTTGTGAGGGGACTCCACGTATTTGGCTCTTACTACCGGGAGAAAAAAGCGCTACAGAAGGCAGAGGCGGCTGACGATACAGCGACGGAGCCCAATCAGACAGAGGATCACACAGCAGCGACACCCCCAAAGGCATGAAGTGGAGCTGGCCATCGCGGGTTGGTGGCGGTGGTGGTGGGGTGGGAAGAGGACTATTTCTTGTGCCTTAAAGTAATATCACAGCAGGGGCAACAGAGCAAGAGGTTTATTTGGGGGGGGGGGGGGGGGGTATTTCTTTACAAGAACAGGAGAGAATAATTGTGTACGACCACACGGCAGCTTGGTCACATTCCCAGAACTGGGCAGTAATCGCCGAGGCTGGGTTTGAACACCCAGTGCGCACTGGAAGATCCCAAGACGCTGACTTACTCCACACAGAAACACGATCAGTGCAGAGACGTTGCCGATCGCCAAGGCAATGGGGTCTGTACAGAGGGGAGTGTGTGGCTTACTCATGTGGCAGAGAAACAGTGCACAAGGGTCTTCAGCTTCTGCCCCCCAACCAAGCAACCTACCTACCTACCGGCCGACCGACCTTTGCCAGGTTTGCCAAGTCATTGTTCGGATCTGAACTGGACAGTCCATCCCAGGCTTCTTGCCACTGACAACACGCAGGCCACGAATGCAATGAGACATTAAGTGCGTATGAAAGTGCAATGAAATGGAGGCAGGGAACACAATGAGTTGGATTGCAATTAATCTGAAAGAACTCTTGCCTCCCGATGTGAAGACCTGCCGATTATTGCAGTTACTTCACTTATTAAAGGCAATAATGTCAAGATGATGCACTTTACAGGTAAAAGAAAGGTTAATCTTTGTGCTGTTGACCCTGGCAGTCCTCTCCATGTGCGTCCTGCTCTTCTTGAGCTGACTTTGTCCAGGTTTCCCTCCTAACCATGGCTGACAAGGGGTGCTGGGCGTGACTGATCACAGACAAAGAGCAGGAGATCTCCAGCTGAATTCGGGCAGATCAGTCTGATCCAAGTGCTCTTTCTACCCCAACGTCTGAGGTGCTGTGTTGTGTGTGCGTGTACACGTGTGTGCGCGTGTGTTTGGTCGAGCACAGAACCATCCTAAAAGCTCAGATTTACTTGTCCTGCTAAAGGTGAAGCCAGTCCAATTCCCCAGCCGGTAAATGCACCTGCAAGAAACAGAAAGAACAAAACATAGCACATGATTCACTTCCAAGCTCAATATAGAGTGAAGACCAAGTTGTTTGCGCAGTAGCTTGTTCCAATCATAATACCGTGGCTACTGTTAAAACAGCACTGCAGCTTGGTGAGTTAGATGCTGATGAAGTTCGATTAGCTACTGTTCATGAACAGCGTATTATAATATCGTATCTGCACTTTTGAAATGAATCCATTTCCTTCAGCACTTTTGAACTTCAGACACCTCTCATCCATGAATTGCCGGATGGCATGCCAGCCAGCAGATTATTGTAACTTAATGAAAAAAACTCAGCAGTGATGGAATGTTGAAAATGAGATGTGGGATAGAGACAGGCAGGAGAAATTTGGATTCTTTTTAAGAACAAGAAACTTAAAGCAAATAATATTTTTAATAATTTTTTATAATCTAAATTCCACGTTGTGCGTTTGTAATTTTCTCCACATATTTTTCGTTATAGTTCTGAGATCTAGTCAGTCTGAGCTGGGCCTTAGCGAGTCATAGGTGTGGATATCCCTCACTGACTGGAAGCTCAGGAGAAGATCCACAGTCATTCAGTGATAACCTTCTTGAGTCAAGGTATAGGTGTAGCCTAAAGCATCTAATACATTTCCCCATTATCTTAATCCCAACTCTGGTTGGACATTTCCCTGGAGGTTTTATCCCATGAGCTTTTGCCAGGGAAGGGGTTGTGTTATAGGTCGTTCAATCAGTTGACCACACTCTTTGTAATCACCATTTATTACTCTTCTGGCTGGTGTTGTGGACCTAGTGTAGTCAAATTTGTACAATTACTGCTTAAATACTTGTAATTCCGTGCAGAGTGGGTAGGGCAGCTGTAGTTGGGCAGGAAAGGTAGTTTTCATTCACTTGT